>NC_088301.1:56749741-56808404 GCF_032854445.1 Liolophura sinensis | reverse complement strand
GGTTGTAGGAAAACTGGTATGTCCGAGTAAACCACGCGGATCGTTTGGCAAAGTTACCTACTATCTTTCCATGTACTGGTGGTAAAAAGGAGGTCCTCAAAGACAGCACGACGGGCTACGTGTGAGCTGTATATTGTTGAGGGCGAATCAATGAAGTGCAGCACCGCACCCTACAAGTTTCTCAAACCCTGTTGCTGCATTCATCATTCTCATCCGTCAAACAATAAATTCACAATGACCAAGATATATTTACTCCTACTGCCAAATGTACTCAATATTAGATGCCTCAATACAACAGTGTTGGGAAAACATCATACTAGGTACCACAACTATTTGTTCTGGTGACATTTGTTATTTACATATTTACAACATAAATTGACATCCTGCTATAATGTAAATATCTGAAAGAGTAGTTTTGTTGAGATGTTACAAAAAGGTAAAATATAAGCCTGTAGTTTTCATGATGAAGGTCTGAATGTGTTATTTACTAAACCCTATCCATTCAACCAATGTTCTCACATAGATAATTCTACCGCCAGTTTCCAACATCCACAGGTACAAAATGGAGTATAGTCGTTTATAAATGTACACAAAAACATACGCAGAAAAAACGATTGCAATAATACACTGACAATTTGATATTTTCTTTAAAATGTTGACTCGTGTACTCATGCACAAAGGAGCATGACTCACCATGGCTCTGCAGCCACAGGGTATACCTTATGACACTGACTATGGTTTAAGGCTAAATCAACGTTCAGGCTAGCTTTAAGCCCACCTAAATTTATTCCTCAGAGAAAGACGAGCAATCAACAAGGAAAGATGTCTTTCCTTTCCTACTGTAACAGAGGAGAACAGTACATGTACACAGGCTTGTGGTATAATAGCTTATGACAGCGGCTGTTTGTGCTTTACCTCAGCAGAATACCGTGAAAGGAAAGCACAAACTGAAAACACAATTTCCTCTTTGGAAATTGTAACACCTTCACCTTCAGTCAGTGGAAATAAATAACTTACATGATGCATGATTCTTATGTGACAATATCATGACACTACCATTTATGGACATACCACTGCCATTTACAGACATACCAATCCATTGTAACAAAGACATGTCACGTTTTATCATCACATAAAGGCTAAAATCAATGACTGATAATGATTTAATGCAACATCAGCAGTACTGCATCCACATGATAGGGAGGACATGTTAAGCCTAGCAGATCATCATGAAAAGACATTGGTCAGAAGTGACACTACTAGGCTCTTGTGGGGATACACAGAGAACATGCTGCTGCCGAGTTTCGTATATAATGCTCTATTATTACAAGTAGAGGTTACGTGGTACAGCAGAGAGACTAAATGTCAAGAAGTTAACAAACTATAAATGGATTGCTCCTACTGGCAAGAATACTTTCTGACCATGTCCACACCTCACCATAATAAAAACATTGCAGGTCTAGCTTTTTCACACACCACAGTCACTCTTTTCCATGCGCCATTCACATCTAGTGGAATAGGAGGCCAGCTCAATCTTTCTCATAGTTGACACTGTGGGAGGGATCTGTTGGGAACATTTTTTGACACTGTGTCATAAGCCTCTTTAAGCCCTGCAAGTAAACAATAAGTGTTGTCATCATATCATTGTAACTGTCATATTGACCAAAATGTAGGAATCAGAACTAATGGAGGCTTTTATGCAAATATTGTCTTAGGTTAGTCCAATCATAACACACAATGATAATTCATTATTGGGACATTATTATCACCATTTAAAGAGTAAGGCGTAAAACACCCATCAAATAAATAAATCATCATTTAAGTTCACAATCCACCCTTCATGCAAACAGTGATACTTTAATGTCCCTTTTACAAACAAACTGTTTCGTGGTAAAACAGGATTCAGAAATATACAATATTTATTCACAAATTTACATAAAATTTCTGGAAGTCATTTTTTCAAATAACCTCTACTCTACTTGATTTCATTTTCTTGGATTAATAAGGACAAGTCACAAATTATAGAATAATTATATACCTGTATATATTTCCTCTGAGTTTCGTCGTTCAAGACATGGGCCACATATCTGGAGGAAATCTTTTCTCGCCCTGTTCGAGCGTGAATACCAACCATGGTAACACCAATAGGCCAAGGAGCATTTCCTATAGCCATTTCTAAGTAAACATCATAGCCTGAAAAAAAAAGCAAAATATTGGGATGAACACATACACATAAAGAAACATAAAAGAATTTATTTTACCAAACGATGTAACTTGAAAGTAAGAATACTGAACTTAATACATGTACATATATCAAGTGGTTTCACAAGAGAAATCAAGAAAAAAACACAGATTACAAATGCAGAGTTTTCCACACATGCTAAAATTTCACTACATTTGCAAATTTTCAATAAAAAAAAAGTTAAAGATCACAGACCTTCAGGTAATTTCTGTCCATCATATAACGCGTGATTTCAACCCATGCTTTCCAAAATGTCCACCTCAACTTTTCTACAACAGAAGAGATTGTTTCTTTTATACCTAACAACCATCACGTCTGAAAAACTCATATTCATGTATACTTTGTAATTCTTTAGTTTTGATGCTGCAACTTCTGAAGCAGTTGAAATTCCATTCTTAGAAGAAGTATGGTAAATGCTCAGTTATTACACACATGGATAACTACGTCCTGTGAGGACTCTTCTTCAAATGAACACACAACTGAACATACAATGATCACCTAATCCCACAACCAAAAGTAATTTTGAGGAAAATCTGTGTTTCAAATGGGACCACAGAATCCACACAGGTGAAAATCTGCCAAGAGACATAATGCTACACACACATTTAAATACCTTTTGCTTGAGGTGTCTGAAGAGAGGCTTCATGTATGCTACAGTCTGAGTATGAGTGGCACTAGCCATCTTCCCTTTGATGCTCCGCTTGTATTCCTCATTCCTTGCATTTAAGGTTTCTCCCCAACGTTCAATAAAACTGGAGAGCAAGAATCACACAAGAATACTTCAAACAATGAATCACATCTAAAGACAAAATGATACATTACTGTGAAATCTAAATGGTGCTAAATTTTCAGGAACATGAAAAATGTATTTACAAAATTTTTGTCCTGCAAATACAATATTTCTATCAGATGTTGTAGTTACCATTATTAATTTATAATGATTAATTAATTTGATGGTTAAAAAAATGCAAAGCAAACCTAACCTTTAAGTATCTCAAAATGGTCTCCTGATCTTTATCTGTGTCCCCTTGACCAAGTTCATCCCTCATTTTCTGGAAATAACAAATGAAGTTTCAAATTTTCTAGATTAAGCTTGGAAAATCTTTCAAACCTACAAAAACTTCAAAATTTAAAACCAATAACCTCGCAAACAAAATTCTGCTACACTGAACTTATGCATGTATATAATTTATGGTAGAGCCATTTTCAATGACTGCTTCAAAATGCTTTGACAGGTTTTACATCTATAGAAAATACTATTCTTCAGTGGTATATGATTGGTCTCAAAAACTAACAGATCAGTGGTAAGTCTTACAGAAAGTCTTACTTTCATATCTTCCTCTGTAGTGCCATCATCCTTAACCGAGACATCATTAGAATTCCCATCACTTTCTCCTCCAGAGTTTAAAAGATCATTCAGATATTCCTTGTCAACTTTCTCCATTGCAGCTTGAAAATCATTTTCAAAACCCTGAAGAAATACCATGGACATAAAGGGAATGAACACACATAAATTTTACAGCAAAGATTTGAACAGACATAACAGCAAGCAACATGGAATCTATCATAACCCTGTTCAACTCTTTAAAAAAAAATTATACTGTTGCATAAACAGAATCAACCGAAATGTTATATTTATGAGCTGATGGTTAAAGAAATATTAATACATGTAGTTGGGTCAGAGAATATGTATAGAAGTACTTGTACAAAAAGTTTGTAGAGTTCAATATAACCATACCTTATTAACTTCAGGTTCTAAAGCCTCCAGTTTCTTTAAACGAATGTATGCTTCAAAGTCTGATTCTGCAAACAGCCGGATTGGTTCATTCCTCTCTCGTAGCCGCCTGATAACCTACAAAATCCAAATACTAACAGGTAAGTTTGAATAACAACAAACAAGAGGACAATGAGTGAATTATTTGCCACATTTAATGATGTAGCAATTCTAGTTATACATGTACCAAGGTAATAAAAACATATAAATGTTCTTCAAAACATTCCCTACCTCTTTTCGAGGCAGTTGAGCAAATTTCTCCTCTTCCTCTTTCTTCAGATTTTCTGCTGCTTGTTTCTCTGTGGCCGCCTCTTCTTTGCTGCTCTGATAATGTGAACAAATTTTGAAGCAGAAGGTCCTATGATTTCAGCTTACTATTTAGTGTGCAAAAAAGAGTTAAATCAATTTATCGACAATGTGAAATGACCATATTGTCTTTGCACCAAACTTTAGATTTAGTTTTATAAATTAATTGACACACCAGTCCAGAATCACAAATACCAAAACATGAAAATAAAGATTTTATTGAGAATTTAATGGTCTTAAAATTGACTTACAGTACTTGGTGATGCAGGGTCATAGATGAACCTTTGTTGCTTTTTCCAATATTCTTCTTCCTGTTTCTTAGCCAGATCCCCTCGTTTGAAAAACTTTTTGTCAGGAGCCTGTAGCAAAACAACCATGACTGGTAAGGAAGCATAAATAATGTAACAGAAATCTCAAAATTAAATTATGAGGCACCTCAACATTCAAATATTAGTTTTTTTATGAACGATTAACACCACACACAACATATATACATGGACAAAACATTGCTTAGTTTGAGAGCATTTTAACCTCAAAGAACTATGTTGTCATTTTATGATAAACTGTACTCCAACATATCTGAGTTTCTTATATTTTTTACGGTATATGTATCTAACGCAGTCAGGGGAAAAAGAGAGATATTTTGTGTGACCAGCTGGTAGCTCTGAAAGCAATAATGTCAAGAATCAAACCTGAGTCAGGAAATTAATGATGGTTTATAAAGAGACAAATTCAAAGTGGTGATTAAAATGAGGATATATTTGAACGTGAATTCAAAACACAGCTAAGAGTCATACAGACGTCAATTTTCGTTACACGTACCTGGCATATTTGACATGTTTCCTTGACCTGATTTCAGATAAACATACACAAGCAAACATCAAATGACATAAGTAGAATGTCAACTACTTACCACCACTTCACATTGCTCCAGTTGTTTTCTCTTTCTTGCTATTTCTGCTTTCAAGATGTCCATATTCCTCTGAGTTCATACAAAACACAGATGGCTACACAACCTTGACCTCTACCCTACAAATGACCTCGTGTGACTTGACACTTTCATATCAACACCAACAGAAAAACAAAAGAGTGAACGAAAAACATAATGTAAAATATATAAATAATTTTAGCAAACGCCCTTGCACACTTATGGAACACGAAGCAAACACATCATTTTAACAGTCTATGCTTTTCTTTTCCAAAACACGGTAATGGCAAAGCAAAAAGAATGACTTTGCTATTGAAAAAAAAACAGAAGAAAATAATCTTTTATAACTAGTTTTATAACCTCACACGCAATGTATTTGGCTCTGTGTGTGTGTGTGTGTATATATATATATATATATATATATATATATATATATATATATATATATATATATATTTATTTATTTATTTATTTCATTGGTCTTATACGCCGTACTCAAGAATATTTCACTTATACGACGGAGTCAGCATTACGGTGAGTGGATTATGTATTATACACTCTGTGTATGCATGCCTCTACGACTGTGCGAGCGTGAGTGCTCATTAAAGGTAGTTACTGGTAACGGTGTATGTAGTGACCCATAAATATAGGGCATCCAAAGTGTTTCGTACCCGTAATATAACACAGTGGTCCGTGCTCATGCTAGGGGCATGGAGGAGCACCTGTTGCACGGCAAAATCTGTGTACGGTAAGCTCTATTCTGCGCATTGTTCAGCTCTTGTCGTCGTTGTACAGAGCACAGTGTTGAATGACAACACACAAATGCGATCAAGATTTATTATGACATACATTACATATCCATGATATTACGGAAAACATACTCAGCACATGTATATATATAACGCACCTACAGTCAAAACAAGATATTTTGGGATCTGTCTTAACAGTCGCATGTGACAGGTTAATATTGTCAACGGCATAAGCAAACTGACAGATTTCTAGTACGGAAGTGCCAGCGTAAGCATAGGTTATAATGTATATACAGGATTTATGATAAAATGATTTGTCTTGGACATGAAGTGACGCGTTTATTGCGAAACAACCAAATGACAAATCCAAATGACTGATACCTTTTGCTAGTTTTACTTTCTATGTAAATCTATCCTGAGAACGGAGAATACATAGTGGTTTGTCAAGATTTGCTGTTTGTAACAGCCAAGGCGAAAGCCCAAGTAGCACGCCTATATGTAAGTAACTCTGATCTTTAATAGGACATGGTTCATTTCTTTAGCGTAATAGTGGAACTCTTTGAAGTTTTGAAGTACTATGTAATGCCTGCAGAAATGGAAATATATCGTTGACTATATATTTAACATACGTTTAACTGCACGGATATATCTAAGCAAACGAAATATAAAACTGAGATTTTTTACTCTGACAGGATATTAGTCACAGCTTTTGCTGTTGATGACAAGGATATGGAGGGCAATGTGAGTATAAGTAAGTAACCGGATACGCCGACAATTCTGTGAACTGCGCTAAAAGAAAAACAAAATCAAAGGTCAAACATACCATCTGCGTGTGGCAGAAGAAAAACTGACACGCAGTTTGGATATATTTTCGAATTAACTGTACGTATATTATACATGAATTCAGTCTAGAATCACACAAAATCGAACATATCAATTGTATGCCAAGTCGTGTAGAGGGAAGAATCTCCCGAGATCAAATTTCCACTCCATCATGTAAATAAAGAGGCCCATTCTTACATAACAAACACAACGAAAAATACATAACGATCTCATGTCCAGATAGTATGACTTGACATTGGTATGAAGAATGAAAATTATTTGTATCTTAGTTCGACGACAGGCTGTTCTGGAGTAATTGTTAGCACTGATGATGGTTATTCATAATTTGACCTCTTGTTTGCTGACGGCAGGTTACATGGAAATATACATGCATGTATGTGTTCATGCAAGCAAACAAAGAAACATATGTTATATTTACACCATTTCATATTTGTTTGCTAATCACGATATTTAAATGATAGTTTTTCGATTCGTGTATTTACTCATCGAATATTCAGGAAAACTTAAATAAAGGAAATGTTTAATTGTTTACTGCGCTGCGGCGTGTTGATTTCCTAGGTACATTATCGGTTCACAGCTGTCAGTTTACAACACGTGGGTCGATGAGAGCCTTGACCTTGGATGCTCTGACGTCATATAATGTCGACGACCGTCCCCGTGAGTTCGTTCATTTCATTGGCTTAGAATCACCACACCTCCAGCTCGAGCAGACGGAACAATGGCGGCAAGAGGCCGTTTGCTGTGTAGATCGGCTGGAATATGTGAACGATATATGAGATGCCCTTTATCATGCCGATTCGCTGAAACACAGAGCCTGAAGAAGAAGCTACACACAAGTGTATGTATACATTTCCTTCCTATTCCCTGTAATCGGTGTTTTAAATAAGAGCCGACGTTGATTTCGAAAGTTGGTGTGTTGTTTTGCAAACCATGATTTACCGGAATCAGCTGTTTCATACTCTCATGTCATTCTGTCCTCTTGGCATGTATTTAATTTTAGATTACCTGTCAACTCGTAGTCTGGGTTTTTTCATTGCCATTCTTAGGTACTACTGGTCTACAGAGATGTTAAAATGCGGATTTAACTATATTCACATATATTTATTTATTTATTTATGTGATTGGTGTTTTACTAATCCGAGAACCCTCATTGTTGGTTTAGAAATATACCACTGACGCATTTTAGAACGCCACCATTTTTGTGACAGAAATGTCATGGGATTTCACATTACACGGGAGCTAGGTGCTAATTTTCACTCGACAGCCTGCGTTTTAACCCAGCGGCGGCATGCTTGCTACATTAAATATCTGTTTCATTGAAATTCTTTGTTGGAAATCGTGTCGCAGTAACTTATAGTGAAAACAATGGAGAAACTGAAACACCAAGTGAAAAGTGTTACTTTGAAAGCTTGCCATTTTATTGGCCATGAAAAGCAGAAATTTCAAAGGCCACTGTCCGCGAATGGGTGCTAATTTGATCACGGCTGCTTTGTTGTAGCAAATGCAAATGTCACAATGGTGTGACACATGTAGCAGCCCCAGTGACCACTTCACCTAACTCTGGCTGCTTAATTCCATGTCGTAACATCTCCCCTTCCATTCACCACACAAATTTTTTTAATGCTGATCGAATAGGGTGTCATTTCACACAAATTCCTCCAGTCCACGACACTTACTTGCACCATCACCAGATATTCGCACACTCAGTGTGCCACACAAACATTGGGAAAAATAGGCAGGGATTTTGTGAGGGGCACTGTAAAAGACTTTTCTTATTTGCCACGTAAAATGACAAAGATTAACGTTTTTGACTGGACATGAGCGTCAAAATTTCGATGGAAAATTAGAATAAATAAATTAGCATGTGCACATAGAATTGCTATTGCTTTTCGTTGTTTGTACTTCATAGTTGCTAAATGTACATAAATCTGTCAGGGAGTGTAGAGTAAGTAATCTGCCCTCAAGTTAAACATGTTAACCTGTACATAGATTGCACGGCTTCATGTTGATGATGTCATATAATTTGTTTTCATACGTTTAAACAGTATGCAGTACCAACCTATCCTCCCTGCGATAGGAACAACCCTGCTGAACGCTGTGACATTACTCTTACACAACAGTATTGGGTCGTGTGAAAAAATTCACTTCATATACGTTGTGATGCAGTCGATGTCTCTATTTTCTATGTAGTATGCATTTGGCAGATGTGTTAAAATGTAAAGTATAACATATACTTAAAAGGGAATATCAGATATGATTAGTTCTGGGTTCCAAGAAATACTGTACGATAAGTAGTCCGAGATTGTTCTGACATTAGGATTGGCGGAATTTTGTTCGGCCAACTATGGCCCCAAACCAAGATCAGAGCACTTTCCATTTAAAAACCTGAAGTACTTGCCATGTCAGTTTGTCAGAGTATTTGAGACAAACATTACTCATCAAATATGTCTCCATGGCCTGGGACACTTGCATTTCTCATCGTTCGGTCAGTCGATTTATTGCATTGTCATATCACAATAACATAATTTACACAGTGTAATTTTTTTCATTTAGTCAGACTAACAGTTTTATTTTATTTATAAAATTTAAAGTCTGTATCAGACAGTATTAGACAGTTCAAAGCCACAATACCTTGATTGAATTGTACAGTGATACTGGAAATTGTCGTTAAAACTTCTAAAGGTGAAATGAGCAGAAGGAGTGAGCAGTCATTTATGTTTTAATGTAAAATTTTTTTAGTTTCTCAGCAAATCGTACACATACCTACATAGAGATTAAAATAATGTACATTATGCTTTTAAGGATCAAAGCAGTGTGCAGTGTCTCAGTAGCTGTTGTGGTTTACAGTGGTTGTGACAGTGAGTGACAGCACTAAACATGTAGTGAACCTTATCACATGATTTTTAACTGCCTGACAGCAGGCTTCTGACACACAGTAGTAAAAGTATGTCAAAAAGATCTCACTCAAGTGCTTTCTTGTGGTCATGTTTATAGCAGGATACTAGTCAAGGAAGTGACCATTTGAATGGGTCAACAGGTCCATTCACTCATAAAACAATCCTTGTATCATGTTTTGTATGTATGTGTAGGTAATTATAAGGGAGTAAATGTTATAACAGACTTCACAGGGGTAAGGAGGCCATTAGGTGAATATCAAAGGTCACTATACCCTCAAAATATATCCTTCACACCTGATTTGTTAAATTAAAGGTTTCTGGGTAGATACTTATTCACAATACATGCAGGTAGTATAAAATGTGATTTACAAACAATATTTAAGGTTTTGAACATCATTTGTGCTGTCAAAGAATGTACATGTATGTATCTGGATACCAGGTAACGTGTCTGTTGGTTTACGAAAAAGAAAAAAAAAATGAGAGAGCGTTGTGTTCACAGAGTGATAGTTCATGATTTGTGGTAGTGATGTTGTCTGCATGTAGCTGTTGTGTAGAGGTAAGCATGAGACTCAAAATATTGATATACCTGACCTGGCATGTCCAGACTAAGCTTATCTTATGATGAAGGCAGGTGTGAAAGCCCTCCGGCTATATTCTCCTGTCACATGTCTATATATACTTGTATATTTTTAAATGATAAGTCTCCAAGAACGTATATTGAACATTTGAGAACAAATGAAGGAAACTCATGCATAAATGTTTTACACATATCTTGGCTGATACATGCACGTCTACATGCAAGTTATTCCATTGGGGTGGGGATATACTGATCTCAGCTGGACTGTCCAGTGTGTCGTCTTTCTGTCTGTCTCTCCCCTTATTCCTGCATCATGTCTTTGTTTAGTGAGATTAGGTTTGGTTTGGTAAATCCCTTGTATTAGAATGCTTTTTGTTCATAGCCAGTAATACATCAGCCTGTTTTTATGGTCATTCGGGTCTGAGACTGCTGGGCTAACACTACCATACTCTGCAGCGCCATGAAGCAGAGGGGTTTCCCAGTTCCTGTCTTCAGCAGTAACTGATACTTAAAATATTGTTTCTGTGGAACACTTGATCTCTGATGTGTGCACAGAACTGTTTGAATTTCTCACAGACAATAACGTCAGCTTCTCTACGAATTTATTTAATTTAGTGTTCAGTGGTCTTGGTCAATCATGAATATAATGAAGACACCCTCCTCCCCCTCCCCCACATCTACCAATGAAAATTTGTAGTCTTTCACGAAGGTTTTCAGCTTGCACATGGTTCTCATTGGCTAACATTGTGTCAGAAAAACAGGTGTCTTTTAACAAAGCCTGGAATTATATGGTTGTAGGGGAGAGAGTAAGTCAGTTGGTATGATGTAGATCTTCACACAGTCATTTGATGTGACGCCGATGTTTACACATGGCCAGTTATTGTAATATTGAGGTGTACACAAGATCAATTAATGTAATATAGAAGGTCTTTCATGGTCAGTTGATATGATGCAGAGGTTCACACATGGTCAGTTGATAGGAATGCAGTTGTTTACACATGATCAGTCAGTGTAGTATAGATGTTCACAGTCAGTTAATGCGATAGAGAGGTTCACACATGGTCAATTAATGTATTATAGAGGTTCATACAGTCAGTCCGTATCACAATACAGAGGTTCACATATTATCAGTTGATGTGATGCAGTGGTTGACTGATGGTCATTTGATGTACTGTATAGGCACGCGAGTGGTCAGTTGAGTTTAAAGGGTCACACATGGTCAGTTAAGTTAATAGTCTCATATGTTGCCAGTTGATTCACATATTTTCAGTTGATTTGATATGCTCACACATGGTCATTTTTTTGATATGCTCTTGCATGATCAGTTGATTTAATAGGTTCATACATGGTCAGTTAATTTGATATGCTGACACACATGGTCAGTTGATGTGATAGCCTCAGACATAGCCAGATGATGGGATTGGCTCACATGAGGCTCTCTTGTCTTTAGTTGATATATACAGAGGTTCACCCATGGTCCATTGATAGGATGTAAATTAGAGGCCATATAAATCCAGGAGAGAGCTGTACATTGGCAAGTGATCTAATATGTAAGGTTACATTTGGTCAGTTAAATTTATGTGATATGGCAAGCCCCTTTTAACCAGCAGATGTAGTATTTAGGGTTGTGTCTGGTACTGTTGCTTGTGCCTACATCTGTATTCGGTGTGAATGGTGGGTCATTTGTGTAATGTGAGGGTGTGTAAGTACATGTTTGAAGCAGTTAATGGCAGTCTGCCTCTGGCTTCATTGATCAGCCCTGTTATGGGTGGTAGACAGATCCTGATAGGAAGGCTCAGTGTACATGCTTATGGAGAGAATAATTCTTTTTTATTGTGAGTGATTTGCTTAACCTTTTTACACTGGTGAGCTTACTCTTCATAGAAGCCTGATGACACTGCTCTGCTGTGAGGGCTATCCTGCAGAATGACCTGCTTTACAGCCTGCAGTACAAGTGTACTGGCAGTCAGGGGTTAAGGAATAACCTCCAGCCACTGCAGGCAGGCAGATCTTAGTGTACTGACCGATGTTGGATGATTTTTGATAGACTGAATATGTAATAATTTGCGTTAAAAAGCTTTTCTGTGTATAAGTGTTTCAATAAGCATGATCCTATCAGCAAAGACCAAGGTATTGTGTGAAGCAGGAAATGACATAAAACAACAGTGCAGAGACTCCCCATGGTTATTATTGCAGAATGGTGATCAACACAATCATTTACATGCTGTGCAGGTGAAAATTCTAGTCTTCAGTTCACCTTACAATACAAATAACATTCATACATGTAGGCTTAGCACGGTTGTGTCAAGCCACTTAAAAGTCAAATAGAAATGTTATGGTGTAACACTCACTTCACGATGTCATAAGGATAAAATAGATACCTATATTAACGTTGGTAAGCATATGCACGTACTTATATATTCATGTATAGTGGACACATCCATTTACCCATTTGCACACATTGTTTCTAATCATTTAGTGTGGCCTGGCATAAGTCAGTTCTGCCTGGCATAACAATGCTGGAAGTGTATATTTTGGTAAAGTGCTGTTACTGGTGTAGTCTGAGAACTGAAGCTGACCCAGTTGTACTATGTTACCTTGTAATAACTCCAGGGTTATATGTATGGATGGATTTATTGTTGATCTCAGATGATCTCACTAATCTAAGGCTGCAGTCTGGCTACCGATGAACGTGTGTTCACCAAACTCTAAGCTGGTTGGCTGTGATCAGGGTGTGTTTGGAAATCTGCCGAAGCTCCTCTGATAAAAATAGCCAGCCACTTGGATGAGAATGCTTTAAGCTTTCCAGGTGTCAAGCTTTTATTTAGCATGGATATCTGCTTTCAGTCTCAATTCTGCAGAAACATGACGGCTGTTGGTTTTAGTGCTCCTCAAAGTTCAGGCTTACATTGAGTAACCAGTGGGTGGAATGCTTTTCTCGTTGTGACCAGTGTACCTTTTATAGCAATGAAGTTTTTACTATAGTGTCAACATCTATTTTAGCCAGTGAGATAAATGTTCATTAGATTATATATCACTGGTTTGGTGTGTATAATGTAGTACTTTATTAACATTCATGTACATTTGACTAAAAGGAAATAAATGCAAAAATTAAACAAGTGGATGTCATACCTCATGGAGAAATTGATTGAATTGTTTCTGTTCACCAGACTCTGGTTTTGATCGCTCTCGAATGTAAAGCTAGCCAAATATAGATTGCACTAAATGCACTAAGTATAAGGGTAACAGGCCTACTTTAGTGAGATAGCCATGATCTTATGTGCATGCTCATTCATAAAATTTGATTTGGCGTGATCCACAATTGAGTTGGCCTAAACAAATATTGACTTTCAATTTATAATATACCTGTAAACCTTGGCTCGAGAGGAAGTCAGAGTTCAAGAAAAAAGCTTAGTGTGTGTAGTTCGCAAATTCACGGTAGGTCATTCACTCTTGGGCACCCTCTCAAGAGTTCCATGTCTTTCTGTTTATATTGCTGTGTGCGTATTTGAACATGGAGAGGTAGTTTGCATAACTCCTGGAGTATTATGACATCAGCGTGTGGTACAAGCACACTAGTAATATGAAATTGCCATTCTGCAGTGTCAATGTTATTAGTTCAGGAGGTTTGTTTTGTACATGCATGTATTTATTTATCTAGTTTCTAATTTACAAATATCTGTTGTATACTCATAGGTAGATACTACACTCCAATAATTGCAATAAAGTATGATGGTGGGGAGAGTATCATGGAAGTAAATTTCTTTCCATTGATACACAGGATAATTTGTTATTCTGAATTCCACATGGAAACCTTTTAAGAAGATAATCAGACATCTTCTAAGAGGTCCCTAACAGGCTGTACATTGTTCCATCGTCTTCTGAATGTTATCAAGGTTATATCTATGTCATTATCTATGTCAAACTTTACTAATTCGTGGGAAGATGTTACACTGTCCACACATATACATGAAATTTGCTTGTTACTTTACTGCAATGTAATGTAATACTGTAATGTTGTCTTTTCATTACTATCATGGTTTCTGTGACAACATGCTAGATTGAGGTGTTCTGAGGTTTCTTTTATGTTATTTGCATATATGGAAAACTTGTGAAGGATAGTAGTAAGTCATACCTATTTGGTACTATTTTTTGTTAGGCATACCTGTTGTTTAGCTTTTAAATGATACATGGTAGATTGGCCAAATTGAAAACTACACATCTATATATACATGTATGTAGTACAGTAGGCCTGTTGTGATAAATAATACCATGGTAACTGTGTACACTACCACTCGTTTTAGGCGGCAGTTAATCACCTGCAACACCTGAAGAGATGAAGTTAACCTGAGATAAAAAATAAACACAGGTATATAGGTCATTGTGTATAATGTCTCAACATCTCTGTGTGAAGGGCAGTTCAGAGGACATGTACAGTATACATATAGATCAAACTTTCGTCTTTCTTTCAAGAATTTCCAAACTTCTATTGTTGTAGAGTTTTGCTTGTACATGTCACTGAAATCGAATTTTTCAGTGTCAGTCATTTCATACTACTTAAATTTGCTTTCATGCTCAGTTATGTTTATATACATGTAGCACATATTACACACTGTGCGTATGAATATACAGAATTCGTACCAATTTGGCAAGTCATTAACAAAAATTATTGTAGGGCTTTTCGTTTTACTTATACTGTGAACTGCAGTGGAAACACTCTTCAGTAGATTAAATGGAGAGTAAATATTAATTTATTTGATTGATATTTTACTCCATACTCCATAGACTATTTCACATGCAGGGCGACCAGTATTATGATGGTAGGAAATCTGGCATAACCTGGGGGAGCCCACAACCATCCCAAGGTTGCTGTCATATCTTCCATGAATGTAAGATCGGAGAGGAAGCCAGCATGAATGAATGATTGTAGCTTAATGCCACAATGTAAATTTTAGGGAACAAAAGATGTTAAAAGCATCAAATGGCTTTCCTTTGTTGAAACAAAATCCAAGGTTAAAAGGCCTGCTGTCTGATGTAGAGTCATCTAAAAAATAACAGTAAGTAGAAAAAATTCTAAACACCATGGCAATGAACACTGGTCATGGGTGTTTGTGTATGATGAAATTCTGGCTAACACCATTCCACATTTAGCACCTTATCTACAAGTCAATGTAGATATTTTGGGAGTAAATATGATCTAAGGCAGACACACAGGGAACCATGTGGAAAAGGGCCTCACATGCAGCTGCAGGGAGTAGACAATATTCTGATTGGTCCGGCTGTTTTACGGACACATGGCTGTTTTATGGGACACATGGCTGTTTTACCGGACACACTCTGGCAAATACTACACTAATGTTAACAAAAGACACACATCACTTCAAGAAAATTTGCTTGATTTCATGTTAGCCAGGTTATCCACATTCATGCTCAATTACTGAGGTGTCCAAGGCCTGTGCAGATATGGCTTACATAATTCCATGTAGTATTGATGCATTTTCAACAGTTACTCAGTTCAAATGTTTAAGTGATATCTTTCCTTCACATTTGAAGTAGTTTTTAAATATAAAATGTGTCTCTTCAAACACCAGGGCAAGGAAAAAAAATCAGCAATTTTTCAGTCACATAATGGCGAGGAAGCCAGCATTAGCTGGACTTGAATTCACATCGACAACATTAGTGAGAGGCTCCTGACTTACAAGCATGCTAAAAGCTCAGCCATGGACCATAACCCCCCCCCCCCCCCCCACCCCGAGTGTAGATAATGACCTACATGTAGATGAAAAATAAGGCCTTGTAAATGTATTTAAGAGATTAAGAGTGGTGAGAAACTGTTGATGGCCCACTGTGTCTCATAATGTGGTATTACTGAATGTAATGAAACTGCTTATGTGTACTTAATGTACCTGTATGGTCATAGTAACAGTATACGTGAACTATTATTTACATGGTTACTCTATGCTGTGACTACATGTATCTGTGTATACATGTGCATGGTTCAGTAAGTTTCATACTGGGTGAGGTGTCATTTTATGTTTTTCAAGTTAGTTGCAATATGCAGAAGCCTTCATGATACTGAATTCATGGTCATGAAGCAGTTTCTTTGTCTGCAGATTATGCAAAACCTCACTTCATTTTGACGGAGTGGAGAGTGTTTCAAAGGGAGATAATCTTACAACTCACCATATAAACTTAACCCCCCGCCAGGAGGACGTTGGTCCTATTTTATTGACATCAAACATTAATTTCCCATCTCATCATCATGACCTCACAATAAAGAAAGAACGATGTTATATTAGAAGCTAATTCAGTGTAACATTGTGGACATTGGCCACAATTATCTTTTACTGCAATATTGCCTTGAGAGCCTGCTTCACACTGGAGCCATCTTTATGGGATTAAAAAATATCCCGACTTGCCAGTGTTTTCACATTGTCAGATAAAGGATTATGTATGAAGCAGGATAAATGTGTATAAAATCATAATAGACTTCATAATGCACTATGTACTTTATAATGCAATGTGTGATTAATTATACAGAAAACATTAAGTTTTTGAGTAAGGTAACATTTTGTTAAAAATAATGGAATTTCTCTTCTGGAAAAAAAGAGAGAAAATGTTTTGATTTCATCCAAATGTTATACTCATTTAACCATGATGACTCTGATTATTGCATTATTACATATTAGCGGAATGACCAGCTTTTTGCGTTGTGGATGTCTGATAATGCATTGTCTGATAGAATTTTTCTGCAGTTTACAGTCTAAGCTCTGTTTGCTATGTATATGTAGCTGTGGGGTTGTGGTGCATTTCTGTAACTTTGAAAAGATTGCTTACCTAGAAACTTCAAGGTGTTGTCATTAACGTTTTCAAGGTGGTATCATTAGAAAAAGGAATATGTAGCCTACAGTACTGTAGCAAAGAACTCGTGTTGTACACATATTTTTTGTGAGAATGTTCATGTATTAACATTGCTACTCAGTTGAAAAAAGGTTAAAAGTTTGTAAGTTTTTTTTTTTATTTAGTCATACAGTTCATTGTATACCCTACAACTGAGTTTCCAGTTGCTTGTAAGAATAAGTTGCACCACTTACACAATGGAATTGTAAAGTTTTGAAGTTACAGTTGCAGTTGTAGGCCAAATTCGACTTGTACATAAAACGTGGCCTGTGTAAATGGGCAATGTACTGGCGAATAGCTTTTCTTGCATCATTTTAAAAAGAGTTCTACATCATAAAGATTCAGCAAATAAAAACAACAGTTTTGAGACAGTAGTGGAGTTTCGAGTTGGAACTCTTGTTTTGCCAAAGGTAAATACAGTCCACTGTGTCTTCTGACAGGTGAAAAAATGTTAGGCAATCTTTGTTGACATTAATTTACCAATCACCTGCCTCACCCTTTTCCAGAAGCGAAAACGAAACCTCTTTCCTTTAGGAACAGCTCTAGTGCACAAATGTCCAGTTTCATAGTTTTCTCAATCATTCATCTAGTCTAAATTACTTTTTATGAAACTTTTTCCCAATGCCCATGCTATAGTAAACGTGGTCAAAAATAATTGCCTAACATATTTGACAGGTCACATGATACAGTTGGACTTTTTCTACCTTTATTTATAAAAGAAACTCAAAACTAACCTATTACATCGCACATTTTTGCAAATGGAGTCGAAAACAGTCTACCTAGGAAAATATTTATACTTAACATTAAATTTGGGGCATTTGTAAATAGTTACAAGAAGGTCGACCCGATTGTAATTTCTGAATGTAAGTTACAAGACAGTCCACTTTCAGGCCATGACTGGAAGCAGCCTGGTGATCAGTAGTCTTTCACTATTAAAGACTGTATGGAAACACTTTCTTACGTGAGTTAACATGAAATGTTTTCCTGACATTATCAACACTTGCATGGGCTTAAAGAAAATATGCAAGAAAGTTTTTGATTACTCTTATATCTGGCATGGTGGGGAGATTTTGTACAGGCTGCCTTTCTTATTCCTTTGAAAGTTTTGCTATCATTTGTTTGCATGTTAGAAAACTCTCTGTTTTTGTTGAGAAAACTTACTTGAAACTTTCACTTTGCTATATTGGCAGTCATAACAAATTTAGAACATCAGTGTTGTGAGTAAACAAGAAGTAAAATATGTTTATTTTGTATGTCCAAAAGATGATGTAACTACGCAGCAAGGCTAAAAAGCTCACTATTTTGGTAGGAGGCTGTGACCTGGATAGCGATGTGTGTGTGTGACCTGGTTTTGCGGCCTGTGCATATAAGTGATCGCAAACCACAACCACAAAGCATAGGCCTCAAGCCATGAGCTACTGATGACGCTTTGTGTATGTGTACGGTATAATGCAGCTTTGTATATATACATGTAGGCTAGTCATGTGAATCAGGCATTGTAGGCATAAGGGATGTAAAAGATCCTTTTGGCAAGCATTTAAGCCGATAATTAATTATACAGTAGCCAGCATGACATTGAAAGTTAATTTCGTTTATTTATTGGATTGGTGTATTATGTCGTACTCAAGAATATTTGACTTATGCTGTGGCAACCAGCATAATGGTTGGGGAATACAGGCAGAGCCCGGGGAAACCCCTCAACCATCTGCAGGTTCATTAAAACTTTAGTCATTACTTACAGTCTCATTCTTGTGCATGTATGTCAGCCTCCACACAGTTGCTAATATTTAGTGAAATATAAATATAAATGTTCTTCCCAGAAACAGTGGGGCCTCCGTGGCTCAGTCAGTTAACACTCTAGCACAGCGTAATGACCGGGGAGCCTCTCACCAATGTGGTTGCTGTTAGATCAAGTCCAGCTCATGCTGGCTTCCTTTCCGGCCGTAAGTGGGAAGGTCTGTCAACAACCTGCGGATGATTGTGGGTTTTCCCCTGGGCGCTGGCTGCTGTCTTATAAGTGGAATATTTTTTAGTACGGCGTAAAACACGAGTCAAATGAATAAATAAATTCCAGGTTCCAAGAGATATTTGTGTTGTGCATTTATTTTGTTGATTAAATGATTTAATAATACCAGTGAGCACACTATATAATTTCTGTGTTGATGCTGTTCACAATCTAGGTCAGTGACCACTGTGTGGCCTAGCTAACTCATCTAACTTGGGGTGGATTGCAGATACCAAAGCCTTGTCTTTAAAACAATTATTGGGTGTTAACAACAGGATTGAAAAACTGAAATAAACTACAGGTTAGGACATGACATAAAGTACACATGTAGAACCAGAAAGATTGTTTCTTAAATCCTGTAAGCTGCTATATATGGGTGTACCTTATATATATATAAGTGTGTGTGTGTGTGTGTGTATGTGTTTTGATAAACAGTTGGAGATAAATTTAACTTTAAGCTTCTTATTTTTGCATAAACAGCTTTTTGAACACTGATCTCCTCCCTCCAATACACATGCACACCTTGCACTATAATGGATCTATTTAAATACTTATTGACCTACATTCAGTGCAGAACTGAATAAGTGCACATCCATATGACACATTTATGAAAAGTACGCAAATGTATATATTACTACACAGTCATTTGTGCCATATACTTTTCTTGTGTACAACAGTAATGAATTATATCTTGATTTACATGTACATTGGAGGTACATTGATACTGGTTTACAGATGATTATTTTAAACATGTATCATGATCTGTATTGTGTGAGTGATGTAGCAATTTGTCTGGATGAAACAGTCATTTCTTCTCTTATTTACTGAGCTTAGTTGGATCATGAACTCTAATCATGTGGTTTTATTTAAATGATGTTGTAAACCTAAAACATTTTACAGTGCATGTCTTGCTTCAGGGCACCTGCTGAGAGAAAACATGCTCTGAACATGTCTGTGTCATGCTACCGTGTGATGATGCAAAGTTTATATCAAGAAAGAGTGTGAGCTGTGCTGTGTTTGGCTTGAGGTTTTTCCTCTGAACATTGAAAGCTGCTGATTGGCAATATCAGTAAAGTGGGGGTGGCTAGACAATCTGTCAACAAGCTCACATGCTGACCATGTCTGGTGCATGTGCTCTTTCTCTGACCTCCTTTTGACAGGGTGGCCTCAGTGATCATTGTAAAGCTGTTGGCACCCCTGTTGGGATGATGCAATGTTTAAGGCCAGGGAGGCAAGCCAGAACAACTAAACCACCCTGGCCTGGAGAGGTCAACCTTTTATTATGTTAGTTGTAGTCAAGTGCTCAGTGTGCCAACTGTTCAGGGATTAACTTTTACCTGGCTCACCTGGCTTACCCACATTATGGTTAAGTGTTAATACATGTAGGTGTAACACTGTGCAAGAGAGCTTGTTGCTGGCACATACATGTAGGAAGTAGTAACCTTCCTGCACCTGCTCAGGTGTGAGCATAGTGTTATCCTGTGCTAATGATAGGAGCTAATGCTGTGTGGAAGGCCATGTACCTAGATCAAAATGAAACTGTTAAGCAACCTGTGCAGAAAGCTGAACTCCAAGGTGCCAAAGGTGGTATTCAGCAGATATTTGGTAAGGATGGAAATGTGATAGCTTCTTTGTCAGCATCTGTACAAATCTGGGATTAAGATAAGTGTCTATCTTTATTTCTGGATGCAAATACGTACATGTATTCACTGTATCCTGAACCATTTATCATTGATAAGGGATGTGTCTGATTGTTTAGCTAAGAATAGATGAATAGGAAAGCAGTTTTAATATGTCTCGCATGAACAATATGCCATAGAGGTACATGTAAATGAACATATTCTATCTCAACGTTGTCATATGCAGAGTGAAAAAATATGATTCCTGTTTTTGTGCCTGTGGATGACATTGTAGCAAACAGAAGCATTGGGCATACATGTACTTATGGTTTGACAAGAAAAAATAATTATGATTGATTTGTACTAAATAAACTTTCTTTTGTTCCAGGCATGTCATCACGGTAACAGTTATGGGTTTCTCTTTGACATCGATGGAGTCATTGTTCGGGGCAAAAAATTGCTTCCGTCAGCTAAAGAGGCCTTTGCACTTCTCACCGATACACAAGGAAATTTCAAAGTTCCAGCTTTGTTTGTAACAAATGCTGGAAACACACTTCGACAAAACAAGGCAAAACAGCTTAGTGAATGGCTAGGCATTAAGGTGGGTATGCAAAGATTGTATATATTTATTTTTATAGAATCTTAATTCTCAGTCAATTTGAACAGATGGGCATAAAAATATTAACAGACAAGTGCACAGATGTATGTAAGGAATGAACAGTAGTATTTATGATTTTCATGTTAGTGGAATCTTAAACAGATGTTAATGCATCTCATGTATGGGAATCTGTTAAACCTACATGAAAGATGTAAAATGTTCCGTCATTAATATCATGATGGTTTGGATAGAAGTGGAGCAAGGAGGCATAAATGGAATGCCAGCACATAGTATAAGCTGAGTCGGCATTTCGGGAGTCTCACGAGTTCACACAGGGTGGGGGCTCGCACAAACTGTAGTGGCGAAGACATGATTTTACAGTAGCTGCTAATGGCTTTGTTATATTTATACTCAGTCTAGCAAGTACCATAAAGTCTAGCCTTTTAGCAAAGTTAGTTTATGAGAGTCTGCATCGTCTCGTCCATTTCTGTGTGAATTCGGGGTACTCCTGAAATGCCGACTTATTGGATGTTTATTTGAATGTACAAGATGTCTCTGTGTAAGTCACATTTTGAGTTAAATGTGATAACCAGATAGCTAACATTAGCAATATTACTGTCAGTGGATGTGTCAGTTGTACAGGTTTAGCAGATTTAAAAATGTAATGTTAAGAGTATGGTTGGCACTGGATATACAACAGACATGTGCATAATAACATGTAGCATCAAGTGCCTTATTCACCAGAACTGAAATTTATTGGAGAAATCTCAATATATAAAACCTAGTACATGTGTAGGTGTGAAATCAGATGCTAGTCTGGGTAGCAATCACCACAATCGTAATGCCACTCATCCTGTGATGTCATGGTTATATAGTTAGCATGCAAGTGCAACTACTGGTTCAGGCATTTCTCGAGCTGAGGTTAGTGTTCTGACTGGTTTTGCCAGCTGAGGCAGGTGTTCAGCACAAAAAATGAAAACGAAAATCATGACGTAAAGGGTGGATTTTAAAGATAGTGTTCACCTTGTCTACTTCAGGTCTTATCTGGTGGTGGAACTCCTACAATGGTGTAACAATTAAAATCATAATTGATCATTCATTGTGTGCAGATCTTGTGATAAAATGTATATGGCCATTAAATAGGCGCTATAATAGTGCAGACATACTTGTAGGGTAAAGGGAGATAATTCATTGTACTGAACCTTAATGGAAATACCCTAAATGATCTCAAAATTCGATAACAAAAGAGCAATTAAAGTGGCAAATAAATGTCATGAGATATTACTTTTGGTGCTAAAATTTACATTTTCCCAGTTGGATATCACTCTACCTCCCAATCACCTCTCAAGGCACCTTTCTAAAATCAATAGAACTCCAAAAAAATTTGGAAAAATAAAGAACTTAGACATGGACAAAATTTTAGGGTATATGTTTTCAGGGATGTACATTTACTGATGTAATTTTTTTTTATCCTTTTCTTAACACAGTGCACATTATTTAGGTAACAGCATTTACTTAAATATGTGTGATCAAGACTGGTATACATCCAAAGAATTGTAAATGAGCAAACCAAATGGGATTAAATTCCTCTCAAAGGCATTATACGTGGAAAACACCAGGCATTGCATCAGAAATACATGTATGCTTTTATGTCCTGATTGTTATTGATAAATTTGCACCTTTTCTGCATTGGGTCTTCCAGGTAACAGAAGAACAGGTGGTGATGTCCCATAGTCCCCTGAGGATGTTCACTCAGTTCCATGACAAACACTGCCTAATATCCGGCCAAGGGCCTCTCTTGGAGATTGCCCGTAACCTCGGCTTTACACGGGTCACCACAGTGGAGACCCTCAGAGAGTGTTATCCTCACCTAGACATGGTTGACCACTCCAAACGGAGGGGAGCTGTAAGTACTCCTGGGTCATCATTATGACATAATGGGACCATTGAATTTTCAGCCCAAGATATTTTCTGTGTTTGACATTACTTGTAGTCTTTCAATACATGCATCACCATTATAAAGGGAAACTAATGGATTGAAGGTTGGCAGCTTAGACTTTCTGAAACTAATTTAACATTATGTGATCAAAATTGAGAAATTATTAAAATTACTGTTTTAAATTCAGAATACCCTCTCTCCTCTGGTTATAGCCAGTTTTCATATTGTAGGGGTTTTGTAATATATTAAAAATTAGCTGAATGTGATCTGATTTTAATGACATTAAGTACACTTATATTATGGCATCATTTCGTTTCTTACAGCCATGTGCTTTTAGAAATTACTCACCCAAGATTGAAGGTAAGCCAAATGTAAAGAACATAAACTCAGAGATCTGGTAAATATTAGTCAATTTAATGGTAATGCCATGGTGATTGTCTTTAATTGTGACATTGCTCTTAATCTTGGGCATGGTGTTCTTCTTGTTTTACATCATATGATACATTTTAAATTGTTCAAACTTGCCCTGGAGACAAAAATGTGTGTGTTGATTGTTAAAGGTTTTGTTAAAGTTTTAAAAACATCAGAAGGTTTGTCAGGTATCTTTCAGAGGTTGGTGGTTTTGTTTCCCTCGCCCCAAAAAATTCTAGAGTATGGTATTAACCATCAATCTATCAGTCAATCTGAATATTAATTGGAGACCAGCATGTGAATTGTTCTCTTCTATTTTCTTTTCCTAGCTGTGATATTATTTGGGGAACCAGTGAGGTGGGAGACAAACCTGCAGCTAATTATTGACGTCCTTATCACAGCTGGCTACCCAAACAGCGCTATAAAGGAAATCCCTTACCCTCACCTCCCTGTCCTGGCCTGCAACATGGACTTGCTTTGGATGTCAGAGGCCAGTCTACCCAGGTGAGCACACCCTAATTCCTTAACCTTTTCGCACATGGAAGAGCAACTTTCAGTTAACTGGTTTAAAATTGATCTTTGAGAAAATGACATTGGTTGAATTGGCCTTCCCAAAAAGTGTAATTTTGGCAGTGTACACAGAATAATGCCCTCAGATTATGCTTATGTAAACACCTTGCAAACATGTGAAAACGTTGAAGAATTACAGCAATGTTACAGGTGAAGCTTATGTGATGCCCTGAACATTCATGTAGGTTTAAGGTTAAGGGTGGTATATCAAAGGACAATAACGTGTGGGATGTTCCATCAGTGAAGCCCTGCGTGTATATTAATTATTGTAAATTACAAAATTTGTTAGGTCAGTGGTGAGGGTAGTATCTCAGTACATCTTCACTACTTTCATGTGAGATCTTTGGTACTCCCTGTCTTCTCCAGACTGTTTAATATTATTTTTTCCTCTCACAGGTTTGGTCATGGCTGTTTCCTACACAGCCTAGAGTCACTATATCAGGTAAGCCAGTATCTGTGTATTCTACACGAGCAAAATGCAGTGCAATGTGATGAGTGAGGACATGCTCAGAATGTAATTGCATTTCTGATTTGTGGAACCAAAACAAGGGTAGCTTTATTTTGAAAAAATTAACTGTTTTGCATCATTTTTCAGAGTTCATCAGGTACTTGTTTTGGATTTTAAATAATTATGTTATTATGTTATATGTTATAACAAAGTTAATAACCAAAGAGTTATAACGGTTAATGCAAGAAGAGACTTGAAATCAGTGTTAGCATTGTGTGTGATAGTCTTGACAGGAAATGTTGGTATGAATGTAGTGGGTCTAGAAATTTGTCAACTATTGATTCAATCATATTCCTTAAAACTGGGAAAGTTAAACTAGTGAAAGATTACATACAGGTATAGTTTGTGTCTCTGCCCAGTAACCAATGTATACATTTTGATCATTACAGTTGTAGTGAATATTCTGTAAGTATTATATATCATCACATAGTCAGGAGACCATTTATTAGTCTTATTGGTAGTACTGTATGCTTTCAGAAAATCACAGGGCGTGAGTTGAAGTACACAGCTCTTATAGGAAAGCCCAGTGAGATAACATATCATCACGCAGATTACCAGTTGAGACAGCAGGCGAAGGCTTTGGGGATGAATGGTATCAAAAGCATCTACTGTATAGGGTAAGCCTCTTTCTGAAGTTTGGTACGTAGTACATTGTACTTGTGGAATGACATTTTATTCAAGTTCAGTTTTGTTTGTTGTTTGATTGCATGACACAATCAGAATTAGATTCATTTGATAATGTGAGCAAGAGACTATGGCACGTGGAAGTATGTGGTGTGAATTAAAGACATCAAAATTTGTATATGTTTGTCAGTAGTCTGACATGTAAAATATTAGAACACTGAAACAGTGAGCAAATGTAAGTCAGAGTACTTTTAAACTTTCAAATTGGTGTAACCATTTGTGTGTAGCCATACACAGACTTGTTTATCTGTGTGAACGAGGGCCTCCATGATAGTTGTGGTTAGTGCACTAGTGTGGCACAATAACCTAGGCGCCTCTCACCAATGCAGTTGCTGTGAGTTGAAGTCCAGCTCATGCTGGCTTCCTCTTGGACAGACGTTGGAACGTCTGTCAGCAACATGTGGATGGTCGTGGTTTTCCCCAGGCCCTCCCACCCTAATGCTGGCTACCAGTGTATATCACCAATCAAATAAACCAATAAATCTGTTCAAACTAGTGAAGTATTCTTCAGTATGGTGTAAAACACCAGTCAAGTAAATAAACAAATAAATTTTTCCGAACTAATGATGGTATGTAATGATGAAGACTCAGAGCCAGTGGTAAAAATACTTGGTCATGGACCTTTTATTAAAAAGACATTTGAAATGCTCTGTAAATAATGTGTTTATATTTTTCCTTTCAGAGATAATCCAGAAACTGACATCTATGGTGCCAATCTGTACAATAGATACTTGCAGAAAAGAGTGATGTCAATGAAGAAACGTGCTGCATCACAGGCTGTGATGCATCAGAGCCAGCAAGCAGTGTCTTGGCAAGGTGGACCTCACCTGTCCTCCTCGACAACGGTCACCACGGCGACAGAGGAAGAGGAGGACAGTGATGAGGAAGCGGAACTGAGATTGCAACAGGAGTTCTTCCCAGGCGGCGACTCTCAGACAGAGGAGTTTGCGGAGCACTGCGAGTCCATTCTTGTCTGCACAGGTGTGTTCAGCTCAGACTGCGACTATGTGACTATACGAGGCACCCGGCCCTCCAACCACAACCACAGAGACTTTGTTATAGACCATGAACTCAAACAGCCCAAGTTTGTGACACACAATGTGTTGGAAGCAGTGCAACTGGCCATTGAGAGAGAAAGCCAAGCCTCATGATGGCAGCTTTAAATTTAGGAGGATTGAATCCATATTTTAGTATGTCTACCTTAGTAATACAAACACTGTAGCTTTTCTGTATATTTCGTGATGTGTGTGTAAGACAGCATCTGTTACGTTTTTTATGTAAATAAGTGTGTACAGAGCAGTACCGGTACTAGTAATTTTATTACTAGCCAACAGGAACACCTACTTTTATATGGACAGTATATTTAGCTATGTAAAAAATGCAATTGACAAGATGTATATACTGATAGGATATTTGATATACACGTTTGCTTGGTACTATATATACACATAGTTTGGGAGGTATATTTAATATCAAGATGGAGTGACTATAAAAGTGTTTTCCTGAAGGCTGGAGACCGATATGAGCACTATGTACAGGTGCATAGATTGTTTGAAGAAATGAATCATGCATTTGTGATTTTAGAAATACAGTGGTTTGATGTTTGTAGACTGAAGACTGCTGTGATGTGCATTTTGTCACCACAGGGTGACTTTACTTTACAAATTCACATTCAAATCATGATACCAGTGATCTTCAATATAAACAAGGTAGTATATTTATTTAAGAACTGTCCATGGCCATTATAGTGTGTTGTCTTTCACTGCTGTACATAAAGTTGTGTCGCTGCCATTCTTTCATAGATGTTTATATACATGTTTGTCTTCTACTTTAGTGCCAGCATGCTACTCCATCCATATTGTATATGTATTGTGAGCATTAGCCCATTTGTATCAGTGGCCCTTAATTTGGAGTCGCGTGGAGGCAGGGAATGTTGCCATGGAGAATTCTGCATCCATTAGTTAAACAGGTGATTTTGAACATGAGAAACAATCAGTAATTGCTTAGGTCTCTGGTGTGTGGTCTTGTACATGTACATACAATCTTATGGCTGTACTCGGAATGCACTACAAGATTCAACTTGAAATAATGCCTCATTATCCTACTTGTACATGAACTTGTATTTTAAACATTTTATCAGTTTAACAAACTCTGCCCTGGATCCTCCCACCATAGTACAGTCAAATAAATAAATAAGCAATCATTTCAGCAACAACGCTATTTTTAAAAACTTAACACTAGGCATCTAGAGGTTTTGCGAGACTATTTGTTCCTTTCTCCACTGGGTCATTTTACACCTTCATTTCTGTGGACCCTCTCACACTGCCATTTATCCTCTTTTGGTTTGCATTATTTACTTCTATTTTTAGTTTTAAGTGAAAACATTTATCTTCACATGTAATGTCTAAAAAGTGGGCCATATAGAAATATATAAGTGGGTAATATAGAAACACGAGATACTTAGACTCGAGTACTGTTTTTGTACAGTCACCATGAACACAATCATGTATGAAAAAACCCTTCAGCTGAAGATCTCTGACAAGAGCATACATTATCATAGCAAATCAGATACATGTATGTGCCTGTTGCAATTCAGCTGTGAATTATCCACAGTTATAACTGGATCTCACTGCAACGCGAGCATTTCCTTGGGTGTTAACCAAGGACCAGAAGCTCCTTTACATTGTGAGATTTATTGGTCGTATTTTATTACTTGCAGTTACATTTTAGAAATCTCACTTTGTCCTCTCTGCTTTTCTGTTGTTTAATAGTACTCTGAGATTATTTACAAATCTATGGTTGACTTTCCTTTCAGTTCAGCATGATTGGAAGTTGTTTGGATAGAAGTAATGATATTTGCTATGTCCAAATGAAAATGAACTTGCATTAATGTGTACATCTGACCCCATCATTTGGAAGATTCTAGGTTATATTATATGAACATGTGTATACATTGATCTTAATATTACCTCCACAAGTGTCACTATTTTATGTTAAGGAGTGCACAATAATAAATTACCTGGTGATATAACGGTACTGCAGGAAACAGGTACATGTCTTTCTCAACAGATTGTTAAGAATGTAGTGTGTTTGTGTGAAATAGAGGTGATGAATGAAGAAATATTCACACTGTGTTGGTCTTTTTCTTTTCTAGGTATGGTTGATCCAGGGTTCAAGTGTCAGGGGACCCTCACATTCATACAAAATAATCACATGTAATTCTTAAACATTCTGCTAATATTTCTGGTAAAATTATACTGGTTTGTACATTACTATCAGTCGTAGAAAATTGAAATACACGTGGAATTAAAATTGGGAATACCATGAATGATGATGTATGACGGTACAGGGGAGGTCCTAGGGTTAAGAGTGAATCCCTTTAACTTTTACTATGATGATGGAAATTTAGAAGGAAGTCCGTGTGAATCACCTAATCACATCGGCAGATTTAACAGCTTTGTATGTACCATACAAAGCAAAATAATAATAATGAACCAATTTTCAGTTGATTTCCTTTAGAAAATATAAGCTTCATCAGTCCAGATCTGTTTTGAATAAGAAGTACTCTATCATCAGATGAACCTACATGCAACCACTATTGTTATTGATTGTTATTGTGCTCGCATAACAAAGTGTGTTTTCACTCTACTGATGTGGAAACCCAAAATTTGATCCAAAAAAAGGAAACAAGTTTGCTGCAGTCCTGTATGAAATGGAATGACTAATAACCATGTTCACACCTTGTGTAAACATTGTGCAATCAAGTCATTAAACTTAAACCTCAAACTTGACTGAAACAGCCACAGTTTAAATAGGAACCTAGTTTCCAAATACAAAATCATTGTATACAGTGGTTTAACTTGTACTGCGATCACCTCATGGAAAAATGCAGTTTCTAGTTGGTTGCCATGACAACCAGAAATTTGGTCAAAGTCACAGTGAAAAGGAACCAAGTTCAATTCAGTATAAAAAGGTGTAGCAAATATGAAATCCTCATCTTCAGCAGTTATACTTCCAATTGTAAGAATGTTGTTGAGACTGGCTATTTTCATTTTTTTGCCGTGGAAACCAAAAGTTTTATCATAATAGCCACAGATTAATTGGTAATCTAGTTCACATCAACATGATTCTACATACCATACATAAAGTCTCATCTGAAGCCGACAGTCAGCATTACGATGGGAGGAATCCAATCAGTTTCCCGGGAAAACCCATGACCATTCATAGGCCTTCCTATGAATGAGGGAGAGCCAGAAAGAGCTACACTTAACTGACAGTGGCAGCATTTGTGAGAGGCTCGAGCCATTTTTCATGCATTAGCATGCTAACCACTTGGCTATAAATGCCCTTTCCAAGTGAATGGAGCTATACCAAACCAGTGACAACTAAACTGAGAATGGGTCCAGAAACAACAAAGAACTTATAAGTATAAAGTAGAACGCAGTGATTTATTACAGGGTTGAATGTACATACGATATAAAAGGCCACAAATATCCACTATACAATCAAAGGAGACGGTAAAACAGTGAAACATGCAAGTCAGTGAAAACATAGGCCAAGTACTTAAATACAGTACGTGTAATGGTGATTATATCTAGGGTGTTGTAGTACTTGTAAATACTATACCTTTCTTATACGATAAATATTCTCAACAGTAAAACTGTAACTCAAACATACTACTACAACAAAATACAGATGCAGACATAACTACATCTGTGATCTTAGATCTAATACAGAAGACATTTAAGGATGCAGGTAAATTCAATGTTATGATGCAGTTTTATCTTGTTTCTTAGTGGGTTCTTTTAAGACCTGTTGATAATGTGAAGATAACTATAAAGCATAGAGTGATTCACATGTACTACATGAGAAGTACCAGACACCTCTGTGCACATACATACATGTATATATCAAACTTCGTAGAATGCATCTCCTACACTAAATGATTAATATCCCATTATCTACAATTATCCATAGAATTCAAAGTAATGAGCATGGGATTCCAAGTAATGAGCAAGACACCAACTTGATTTAAGCTTAGCATCCCCAACTAAACCAGGCTCTTTCTAAAACAACCAATGCCAAAAGGAATCAAGACTTTATGCTGACCACAGCCTTAGCATCTAAGAACACTGTTCTGAATTTACATTAAAATCCTGAAACTTATAAAACAAGTCAAAGTACATAAAATTACAGGGTGAAATAAATATTTCAATGATTGTTATCAAAACACAAATTCTCAATTTTGATAGTCTCAAAAAGAAAAGATCACCTTGTATTAAGATAAAACACAAGTAAGGTTTCAAAATGAGAAAAATAACGATGACACACATACAATACTTTTGTACTTCTGATTCTATACTGCTGTCACAGATTCAATATGCAGCTACTGTATCTGCTTGCCAAGCTCTTTTCCCATCAACCAAACACAAATCATAATAAAACACATCACTAAAACAAAATTATACTAATTACCCCAGTACTAGTATGTTAAGATTTAACACAAAGAGCACCCAAATTTCAATCAACAACATTTTCATGAGTGTTTAGTATAAATGAAACAGAAAGATCTCACAGTATGAAGTGCTTAAACCTTAGTCAATGCTTCCAGAGGCAAGAGATGTCAAATACCATATATGAAGTTCAAAGACAAGATTAAATCACAGGAAAAGTTGTTCAAATCAGAAAACAGCGATTTTCTAAGAATCTTTCTTTGTTTCATCTCCTCCACCTTGGAGGGCTAGTTTCCTCTGTAAAAACAAAACATTTATCACAGGTAAATTACAACAACAGAAAGGAATAATATTCAGGTAGCATCAGTCTGCCAGTTTATTAAACACTGTATGCTGCAACTAAGAATTCAACAGCCCCTAAATCACTCAATTAAGAAAAAACAAATTAGAAACTAGAAGCCGAATCTTCTACCCAAGCAACACAGCTACTGGCACAATACATCTATGCATACAACCACTCATGGTATCTTGTTGCAATGTTACCCTACAACACAGTTTCTTTAATTTTGTAAATAACCACGGAGTGAAAGATACAATGTGCAAACGATATGTCAACTCACCTGCAAGACTTCATGCTCCTTCAGAAGTCTGTCATACTCTTTGTTTGTGGCTTTAGCTTGGCTTAACATGGCATCTAGGTTATTCTTTGTGCTCTCCAGTTCTAAAATAAAACAAGTACATGAACATGGTGTGGAAACTCCATTCCTTTCAACACATAAACAGAAGCAAGAAACTTTGTATCCAATATTAGGATAACATGCAGAGAAAAACTGATAAAAAGAAGCACAAACAAAAAAAGGTAAAACCATACACATTATCCTTCAGCTTGCAGAAGAAACTCTTTTGAATTAAACATCCACCATTTAGTTGATCTTGGTGTTTTAACACAAACCTTTCTTTGTCTTACGGAGTTCGGTTTTGGTCTTCTCCAGAGCCTCCTGCAATTCTCCAGCATTCACCTCAATCATTATTATCCTGTTACAAAGAGATGACTTAGTAATACATTCCACTTCTGTGTAATTCCAAAACACATATATTCCCGGAAAAGGATTGAAGTGATTGACAATATGATGCATTGCTTACAGGCAGCGTTAAAATCATACTGTTCCATAAAGTCTTGACCAAACACTGATGACTAAATTGTTGTTACAGAAGGCTGAACCGCGACGAAGCAATGCACAACTGATCATCTACATGTATATCGTCATGCAGACACTACACGATCCTTGGATATCCTCGTACATGCATGGATCTGCAGTGAATACGTAATATTCCTAAGGACAAATAAAGGTGATACAAAAGATTTTGAGACACCAGCTTCTGCTTTCTGACCTTATTTTCCTTCTTCTCCAGCATCTGTTGAGCTGCCAATGTTGCTCCCTGGGCCTGTTCCTTGCTGCTTCTCCCTCAGCGAGCAGAGTGGCCTTGCCGAGACAACAGTGTCCACAAGGCGCCTCACAACCCTAAATAAACCAACAGAAAGCTTACAGCCTTTGTCATTAAGATCAGCCTTATGGCTTAAGCTCAATCCTTCTCCTCAGATACAGCTAGACATTTTCCATTCTGTACAGAAATTCAAAAGTTGAACTATAAACTATTTTATTAAGTGACCCCATGAAACTGGTGAGAGGTGGACAACAGACCTTACTTTGTAAACCTACTTAAAAATGTTTGTTTGGCAAAAACTTCTACTCAAACACGAAGACCAAGGGAAATTTTAATTTTTCTGTTTTATATAAAAGATAGAGAACGACACCTACTGTACTTCACTAAAGTTTGGCATTTTTCACGCAACACATTTTGCTAGATTATGATTGATTCACGCACCTTATATAGAGCCATGTAAGAGGTTTTTTTTTGTAAAGTTTGACTAATTTCTTAGCAGAAAACTTAAGTGTGGGAGTCAATAGTATTTAGGCCTTTATGAGCTTCACAAAGGGAATATTTACACACCTAACTTTAGGTGAAATATGGAGACATGGAAACCTGAAAGGTTAGGTTTTCACCAGTGCGTAACATAGACTTAAGGTATGGGCGCAATGTAGCGTCATAGATAATACACTAAATAGCATATGATACTCACAGCCAAAGAACAGGGCGAAACCAACTATGTAAAAATTCCTCTGGGCTCGGAAAAGTTTCATGTGGATGGTTTTGCCCTCAGCATTGGGATTATTTCTTGCATCTACTTCCTCTAGAGGAACTGAATACTTCCGCACCTCTCTAATTGCATCTGTGAGGTATGAAAATGCAATTGGTTAAATTCTGTCTTGTATCTTTACACAGGATAGCATAACATGTTTGGTAATGACAAATACTTGATCATGTGTTACACTATATTGAAATGATTCATGGTAAGGTCCACTGAATACTTAACATTTATCTTCAGTAGTAATCATACAGTGACTGTACTAAGTAAAAATGAGGACACAGGCTAAATATGAGTTGTAAATGAATTTTATCATTTCAATCATACGGTAAGTGAGAAAGTTTCGCCCATCAGTTTCTGTTGTCCACTTTCGCATGTGCCGAGTTTGCGGCAAGATGGACACAAGAAAGTGATTAGCCCCACTACCCATTTCATTACCCTGCATGGCAGCTATGGCCCTAATCTGCGCCAACAAGTCGCTGACAGCAAGGTGTGCAGATCTCCTAACTAACCATTTAGAATGACACCCATGAATTACACTGAAGAAAGTCAGGTGATGACTATCACAACCTGTAATTTCAAACATTGTCTCGAGCCATAGTCATACCAGTACAAATACTACAGTGTACACTGCAGGCCTCAAAACAGCGAACAATTGTTCAGATAACATGGAAGTCACGTTGCACAATATCTTGTAAACGGTTACCATTCTGAGCCCTCATTATGCACACATATTAGTACACATGTATTTCAGGTACAAAAATTTTCACTGAGAAATATCTGTCATCAATCTCCCTTATAATAAAGTATGTCACTCTATGCACATATTTTGTTTCCTTACAATCGTAACTGTTCTATTGCAGAAGAGTTACCTTTCTCATCTTTTGAAATCAGATCCCCCCCCCCCCCACACAACCCACCCATTAGACATTGAAAACTTGGTTTCCAAAAGCTACCACAACTATCTTCAACCCTTTTTTAGTAGTACTGTGTGCGAATCAAGCATATCAAGAGTCAGACTGGTTTTAACTGTGTTGTTGACACATTAGACATATGGAAATTTCGAGCCCTGTTGTAAGTTGTTTAACATCAGTTTGACATTATCTGCTGGTAATTTGCACGTAAGGATTCGTAGGGTGCTAACTTTTGTTATAGCTTAGTATCTGGAGAGCTCTGTAAATTAACAGATATTTGACATGTCACTCCACATGTCTAAAGGTACTGGGTGTTCAAGCTCAATCTCCAGAGACTTTTCTCCCGAATTCCCTTTCATGAAAAAAATGGCGATCATAAAACAATCAAAGTGCACCTTTTGTGATGTTAGCCTTTATGTACTAAATTCATCATGATTAAAACTGAAGAAAGCATGAAGTGTTGAGGGCTGGAGGATAGAATGGCTGCCCAGTGAAGCGTGAGCTTGTTTATTACATTTGGGAACTGTCCATGATAACCCTCGAAGCTCTTCCGCTGTGCCCAGTCCGTGACATCCACGATCAATGCAATGAATCATGGGATACACTTTCCAAGTCTGAGGACGAAACTTATGGTCATTTACTGTAATCGAAATATGATACACACACAAACTATCCTTAGCCAATATTAATTCTATCTAATATTATAAAAGATTTGTACGACAATGTTTCAGTTAAGAATGAAATGCGTGCAAAAAATACATACCTACAAACAAGAGAAGCAAGACAATTATGAACACACTAAAATACAAATTGGCGTATGCTGTGAAACTTTGCAACAGACGAGAACGAAAGATCTTCTGCCATCTGTAATTGAAAATAAGAGTTAAAACAGGTGTATTAAATATTAAAAAATCTGCAAATTTCCAATCGTTGATGTTATAAAACTTTTACATACAACTTTAATGTAATTTAATATGTAATAAAAAAAAAAAAACACATACCACAAGAACAAGTTTTTTGGGAGGAAAACCTTTTATAACCGGTAATTCAATTTCATTAAGGTATGGCAAATTAAATACAAAATACTCATAATTCATTGTAAATACAATGATATTATAAAAGTAAACACAATACAAAATACCAGGTATTGACTGATTATTGAAAAACGTTACCTGGTAGGAGAGATGTAAGGTAGAAGAAGCAATATGACCAGAGCAATTTCAGTGTAAAGAAACACTGCTATGAACGTCCACTGCAAACTCATCTTACTTTATTTAACAATCTGAAAAGATATTGTTAACTGACATTATGAAGAGAACAGATGAAAAGACGCAGTATCGTAGACATCTAAAATGTCCTTTTTGCAAACTAGGAGAGGTGTAAAGACTTGGGTCATATTTACGTCTTGATTTCCAGGTGCATTCTGACATCTTTTATTTGCCAGGGTCAGGTGCTTTTACTGATTTTTCATTGCTTAAAATTGAATGGGGAGATGTTCGATTTGCATACAAAAAAAAGAGCCTAAATAAGACATGTATCATTCTAGTTTGTCATGAGTCACTGTCATATATGAGATATCTGCGCTATATTATTTGGGGTTTCTATTCTTGAAAGGCTTTACTTTGTTGTGAAATGCTTTAGATTTGAACTCCTATTAGACAATATGTCGGGTCCGCAACCAGTTGTTTATACCACTACACCATGCACGCTGATGTGCTAGAAACGTGGTTCAGACATCTTTAAGACAGATAAACATGGGAAGGGTTGAATGTGTATGTGCAGCTATTACATGCTTTTGTCACATGGACTACATCTGAAAAGGGTCTCCTCCATATATGGACAGCCTCATTCAGGGTAGCATGAATACACTGATGTAAGTGATGTGACAAGCAAATATGACCCTGGTCCTTACAACTCCCTAAACTAGTAATAGCTCAGCTTTCTTTTTTTTTTTTTTAACATCTCTGCTAATATCTAATATCTGCAAAACAGCATAATCAAAACCAATTACTGCCCCAGCACCTCTGTGAGTGAATGATTAGTGCTTAAAGGCACATCGGCAATATTTCAGCCATAACATAGCGACATCTCTGTGAAAACACTCCCTAAATAACATGGTCATTAATACTAAAGTCTGTGTCATGGCCTCATAAGTCCAAAACCAGGTTTTGACTGGACAGTTGTTTTTGTTGATCACTGACTGATGGTACTCATGCCTTACAGGCAGAATTTTCACTTCCTGTCCCAATAAATGCAGTATCAGCTTCCTATTCCAGTACTCCATGTCACCTTAAAAGAAACTTTAAACTTAATCCAAAAAGTCACCTATTGTTTGCCAGTTTGTGCATCCCTCATCCAACGAATAACTACATTTGGGCAGACTGACTGACAATGGCTTCATATAAACCTGTCACTAACCAATATCAACCTTAAATAAGCAAGATGCTGTGTAATGATTATGAAGATACGATTTCTTACCAGCCGTAATGTTTAAACCTATAACAGACATTCTGGTCTACGCATTCGACTTGACCTATATTAGACTATTTGGATCAGACGAGGCCAAGGTGACCGGTCGGTCATTGCCCTCCCTGATCAACGTAACTAGGCCGATCACGGTCATGCAGTTAGTCGAAGCATGAACAAATTAAAACGTTTAAATTTCAGGTTTAGTTTTTATCTTTAACACAGTATGTGCACGGTTTAAGACACTTTCTCCGCATTTACCGACAGTGACAGACATGCCGAGAATTCAATGCCTGCAATTTTGCCGATGTGCATATGATTGTAACGAACTCGTGACAACCATCTTACCTTTCACCTGGCCTTACCGACGCAACAAATCAAACTGTGCTTGTAACTGTATACGCACTTTCTCGGTTTTCTATTGCTAAAATAAAACGTCAATGTAAAAATGGAGACGATTTCATCAGACACGATGCTCTTAATAACACGTATATCAAGCCTGAATAAAACAAAATACAATCCTGTCGAAAATTCTGATCGGAAGTAACTGTTACTTCCGGTCCGTACCTCTCGCAAATTCTCGTTTCACTGGTTCCCATGGAATTTGTAAACACTATGGCCGACGCGTGTTCATCAATGTAAACGGCTTCACATAAGCTTTAGCGAGCATACGCAGTGTTTTCTCCCTATGGAACAGAAGTAGACATTTGCCTTGGAATATGTCGCATAGGTTTGTTTACTTTTACTGTGTATCTACATGCATTTATGCCTTTTATCTGTAATTCGTTATTAACAATTTGGGTTCAAGCACACGTGGTTTGTTTAAGCCATGGTGTCATGATGTGGCATTTGTCAGAAAAAGTGCAGTTTTGTATTTGAATGTTTGTTTGTACTTTTTTTACTCAGTACAACAACCAACCCATCAAAATAATCCTTAAAACACACATAGGTCATGTCGAGACTATACACGAATTAAATCCTTTCTAATTATATGGCATTATCTTGTTTCAAGACAATGGCACGGACTAGAAGTTGGAACGTGCAAAAACTTTCAAAAAACTTGCAAAAAATTTTAAACCTAACGACGCATAGTATGACACAAAATAACGGTTGCTTTTAATGTCATGAATTCTGTAATTGTTATTGACAAAAGTTTAAATCAGGAGTAGATTACCCTTGCAACTGAGAGCAACTGGGTTTTTGCTGACTGGGAACAGTGAACATCTGAAAGCAAATGGGAGCATTGCATGGGATGCTGCATTTAGTGAACCTACGTAGGATTGCGATTATCGATATTTGTGCTGGAGTTGAACATAATCCGGTTCTACTTTTTTGCGACTCATAGCAGCTATGTATCCGGATCTAAGCGAACTTGCACCCAGTTGATGATGATTTCTCATGATTGCAAGGTTTTGTAAAACCTATTGACATGAGTGTTATGACTAGGTTGACTTTGTCTAGTTACTTATCACAAATTGACCTATGCCTAGCTTTTAAGGGTTTTATAATTACATCAGTCATGGTGCATCTGTACATACTCAAGCCTGCAAAGTTGAAATAATGAAGATGATGTGGGGAAAATTTTCCAGCTATCCATTTCATTAAAAAGTTATAATGTTATTTACATGGCAGTTTTGTCCTGTACCAAACAGTTGGTTACTGTCACGATACTATTTCATACAAGAGGCACATTGTCCCTGTCCTGCTACATGCTTGTTTTAAGGCTTGGTACCCAAAATTGATTTAAGAATTATTTGTTATTGTTTGTTTTCCATAAACGAATAAAGGTGTACTTTACATTTTTTCTTCAGTACTTATGGCCGACAATGGACGGAGGCCCAGGCAGCTATTGCCGACCTGCTTGTGCAAGAAATGCCTGCAGAGCCTCCAAAGCCAGAGAAGGTTTGTATTTACTTACAATATTATTGTAAATGTATCACCAATTGATCTTTCTAGTTAACATTTGACCTTTTCACACGATAAAAAAAATTTTAAATAATAAAAAATGTACTTCGAACTTTGTATTTATATTATTTCGTTTAATTTTTTTCCTTTATTCCTCAGGATCGTATGGCAGCATTTCAGCTTCTAGCAACAATGTATATTAAATATATACAGATTTTCCGAAAACTGGAACAGTGCTATGATCAGATTGTTCACCCACAAAAGAGACGTATTCTTCGTCACTGTTTGGATGGCACAATGGGAAGAATTTTGGAGATAAAACATGAAATGGTCAACCTTGAATTTTCAGAGTTTCATTACTTTGATGATGTCCTGTCTGATCTGAAGTTGACACCTGTAAGTTGGTCATGTTGTGAATAAGCCTTATGTTAACAACATTGATGTACTTGTAGTAATACAAGTGTTGGATGTATGATTTTTGGATACATACATTCATTTTTTTTTAAGTCTTTTTCCTCTCAAAGAAACGCTTTTCATAGTTGTGTTGTACTCACAGTAACAACCATATTTGCATGGCACTTGTCAATTTTAAGTAAGATGGGAACTTAAAAGTACATGTACAATGTACTCTAAAAGCAAGACTAATATCAATAAAAGTAAACTGTGGACACTTAGGGCTCATTTTTGCCATTTAAACATTAGTGCATGCAATGTGATAAACTTGCAAGATAATGCATGTCCACAAACATACCATTTGTTATTGCTAATTAATAACTCCCCTTTCCAGAATGATGTAGAAATGCCAATCCCAAAATACTTCACCAATGAGAGAGCCAAAGCTCTGAAGGAGAGAGAGAAAGTTCTTGGCCAAATTCTGGCCAAAATGGGACCCAAAGAAAAAGAAACAGTAAGTTATTATGCAATGTTACATGTGTTTGATGATGGACTCTACATAAGGCATATATACCACATTAACAGCCATGATGATGTCATGTGTTGGTACACATTCTTAAGTTTAAAATTGCTTTACACCTGACTAAGTGTATATATACATCGATAAAAACTCCCACATGAAGTTTAAAAAGCATAGCTTAATGGCCTTGTGGTGTTGCATAACTGAGATATCACAGTTCAGAGGAAGCAAAAATTGATCACATTGAGAAAATCAAAAGCACTGCCATATTACGGTAATGTCAGGTTAATAACTGATTTATTGAGTTACCAAGCACCTCCGCCAGAAATGACTGGGGCTGATTAGGTCTGTTTCCACCTCTCTTCCTGAATAGCTGAGGTTATATTATTTGTTTTCTTTTAAAGTGATGTACTCTGATGAACTATGCTTGTGAGTTTTAGGAGAAAAATGAAATGAAAATGTCTGTAGAAGAGGCCATCCATATGATCCAAGTGCATGAAAGGGCCAGGCAAGGTAGACTCCGTGCCAAATTTATGAAGGACATTCGACAACAAGAAGAGCGTGAGAGACAGGCTGCCACTCAGGGTGCACCAACTCTTGATCCAGATGTTGCTGCCATACGAATTCAGAAGGTTGGAACACAGCTACAAAGCTCACTATAAAGGATTTTCTTTGTTTAAATTGCTGGTCATATAACATGTATTAACAAAAATAATTTTTCAAGATTTCACATAAAGGTATTTCTGTACATATCAGTACATGTAGCTGCTGGAAAGTTTTATTTATACACTATATAAACACACATAAAACAGACATTTCAGAAAATTTTCAAGGCTTTATTTTAATATGAAAGTGTTTATGATTTTGTTATATTATCATAATGACGATCAGCTTTTCGAGTTATCCAAGATGATCATCTTTTTTTTTGCATTGACTCAAGGTTTGGAAGGGGTTTTCACAGAGACGCAGAACAAAACGAGAAAGAGAAGATGAGATGGTCTTCATTGGCATGGTAATTTCTATTACTCCACAAACCTACATGTACATAATGCACGGATTTCTCACAGACATGTATATATGTGTTATGTTACCTTGATTTATGATAAAATCTCATTGATTAGATTTGAATGGTTCATTTACACATGTAAACAATTAAACATTGTGACTTATTCAGAGATGTACATTTATGGTGGAAATAAAAATACATGCCGCATTTGTGGAAGATGGTCAGTTCTATGCCTGTGGAAGATTGTCAGTTCAGCACCTGGGTAAGATTGTCAGTTCCAAACCAGGGGAGGATTGTCAGTTCCACAGCCGGGAAAGATAGTCAGTTCCACACTTGTGATCACTTGATCTATAACTGCAGCAATCTCCATGGTTTGTGTATGATTACAGTTCCCACCTCCGTTACCCACACACCAGAAGAACACCCCACAGGCATTGGCAGTGAAGACAGAGAATCAGAGGAGAATCACCCAGGATATGCATGAGCAGGAATACCAGCAGGCCTTGGAAACCATCAAGGATAAGATCCGGGAGACGGAGGGACCAGACATGAAAGAAACCATGCAGGATCAGATTAGGCAATGGTTCATAGAGTGCAGGTTGGATTCCCCAGTGTTTATTTGTTTATTCATTTTTTTACCTTTCTTCACTCGAAATGTTTTTTTTAGTCGTGTTAGCTATATATTTAGTCAAATTTGTTGTTTTAACATGTACAGTATCTACACTGTCTCATGCTTTCCCCTCCACATGTTACAATCCTTCTACATTAGTGAACATTTATGATTATATCGCTGATTGCCATCCATGGCTTCAAAAAATAAGTTGTTGGCTTTTTTTTTTTCAATTACCTAGAGATGCCACAGGTAAATTTCCGGAGTACCCAGATGAAGATGATGGTGGATCAGCTCTAATTTTTAAAGAGAAAGATCCAGCAGAGTTGGAAGAAGAAATGAAAGCAAAAGTAAATCACTATTGTTAATTTACAAATGAAAACCTGACCTACATAGGAGTTGTTTACAGATTATGTTGGTCAGTTTTTCATATTTTATAATTGTACACCTTTTTACCAAGATCTGTAATAAAGTACATTAAATATTTTATTTTTGATTTTTTTTCTTAAAAACACTTTTCTCTCTAATAGCAATTTTTAATATCCTTATTTGAAAACAGTGAGCAACTGCCTACATGCCGTACCATTTGATTATTGACTGCGATGTGGCATTAAGCCATAATCATTCATTCATTCATTTCACTCTCTTTTTCTAATATACAGGCAGAAGACAAAGGCAAAGGCAAAAAGGACAAAAAGGATAAAAAAGACAAGAAGAAAGATAAGAAAGATAAAAAAGGAAAGAAGGGCAAAGGAAAAGATGATGAGGTAAGTGTGTAGTTTAAGGTACTCTGAAGCAGACAGCCAAATCATAAAATATTGCTAAGAAGATGCAGTACACTTATGTCTAGTACATTCTGGGGAGTGGAAATGTTGGTAAAGTTGTTGGTGGATTTAATGAATTGCTTTCAGTTTAAGAACTTTGTCGAGCATTGAGTAATTGTGATCCTGAATTTATACTTATTCCTTTATGCAGGAGGAAGAGGAAGGATGGAAAATGGCACCCTCCAATTTTGTGCCAGCTGTTGATGAAGCCACCAAGGAATACAAAGGCAAGTATTAATGCTGTAAAATATTTATTATTATACATGTACCTCTCTAAGTGGATCCAAGACAGAGCACTTTAGACATCCTGGGGACTACTCCTCATGGATTGTAATCTCTCGTATTCCCATATTAAACTAATGATGTATACATTTTTATGTGTATATTAAGGAACACGGAGTAGTTTTATTACATGATTAACAGGTTTCATTGTATTACATCAACAGGTGTGTGGGAGCCCAGGGATGAAACTGAGAACTTTGCTCAAAAGCATGATTCTGAGTTAATAAAAGAGCAAAAGCGTAAAGAAGTCGAGGAAGAAGTGCGTTTACAGGTGGATGAGCTGATGAGGCAAGAGCTGAAAAACTTGAAAATGGTAAGTTGATTTTATTTTATTTGCATTATCAAGTAATTCATTTTAAAGAAATGATTATACTTTGCAACATACCATACATAATATCAGTGATGTCATTTAATGTGTGACAGGCTGTAGATCGAGACAAGGGAAAGAAAGGAAAGAAGTCTGGGAAGAAGAAGAAGGGGAAGAAGAAGAGTGGTAAAAAGAAGGGAAAGAAAGGAAAGAAGGAGAAAGACCTCACACCTGACAGGTATGTTATTGTCATACCTGACTGGTCACTTATAGATTTCCTATCCAAATCTCTCTTTGCCTTGATGATCGAATGAACTAAATTATTTTGACACAAATATCTCACATGACCAAATAATGAGTCAACAGTTAAGCCTGAATACATATAGTTATAAGAGATATTCCTTTAAATTGATTCGATTACACACCAGTCTTTATTAGGTAATCTACTGACAAACTGGAATAATAAAACACCCAAAGTTTACTATAGTATTTCTGATTGTCTCTAACAGCAGCATTAGCTAATGGTCAATTCCTTTCGTTATTAGGTGATATATCATTGAGTGCCAAAAGGTAACACTCTTTGGAGAAAAAGTACAAGTAGATTACAATGTTAAGAATTTGCTGATGGTCTGCATTTAATTGTAATTTTCAGAACAATGGACTCTTTGTACGAGGAACTGGTTAGCCAAGGCATCCTGGTCCGTTGCAACAAACTTTCCCTCTCAGACTACGAAGGAGAGTACAATTACCTGGGTACAACACTCAGACAGGCCAGCATTGAACCTATGCCTTCACTCAGTGATGTTCGCAGGGTTGTCACAGAGTTTGCCATCCTTCCACTCGGTAATAAGCCAATATTTTCTCTTTAGTGTACAATCACAAAGTGTATGTGCTGTGCAAATAACTACCATGACACCCAGTACCAGATCAAAGTATTACATTGTGGTGGCAGTTGCATGTAATGCTACTTACACTTTACAAAACAGACCCTGGCTTCCTTGTGTTTGCTACATTTAGTTGTTAAAATGTAGCCTGTCTTCTATTTTAAAAGCAGTGTGTGTACATACATAATACTTAAGGCTCCACTGTCTCCAGTCTTGTTTATGTCTGGATCTGTCTTCCTGGTTAGGGTCCCCTGCTGTCCACGAGAGAGCTCCCCTGATCAAATCCATGCTAATTGCTGGCCCACGCGGCACTGGAAAAAGGATGCTTGTTGAGGCCATCTGCAGCGAAGTGGGAGCCAACCTCATAGATCTGTCAGCTACCAACCTTGTCGAAAAGTACCCTGGCAAAGATGGACTCAAAATGCTTATGCATCTTATTTTCAAGGTACTGTTACTAACACGGATTTTCTGTTATGCACGCCCACCCTGACAGAGATGGCACTTGATTGAAACCTTGTGTCCCCAAAGTTAGCCTTTTGTCATTATGATGAACCACTGATAAATTTGTTTCCATAAGGTCATCATCATGCATGGTTGGTTGTCTTCAAGTATCACATATTACAACACACACCTGGACTTCATGCATAGCCCATCATTTCTCTCACCTGCTTTAAACCATACCTACATGTTGAGGCTCATTAATCTCATTAGCAACCTCTGCCACTTTTCTTGGCAGTAGAGGTCTCTACCCAGGCCTCAGGTAGGGAGGTTTTAATACAGGTATAATACATGCCAAAAGATGAATTGATAGCTACACACAGGACAATGTCTGTTAATCTGTTAGTCTGTTAAAATGTACGCGTTTTTACTCTCAGGTGGGAAGAGCCTTGCAGCCCACAGTGTTCTACGTTGGAGAATGTGAAAAAATGTTTAAGAAGAAGATACCAAAAACTGACCCAGTAAGTCACATAAGCTGAAACAAAAAATTAATAAACAGCATTTTTGCTGATACATAAAAGAAGAGACCAGGATATAGAGAGCAATTTCATTAAAACCATTGCTTGTAATGGTTTCCAGCCCTCTCAGTCACAAGGATTAAAAATATAATAATGTAGTCAAATTTATGATAGATAATGCAGTTTGAATCTGGGAGACTTTTGGATTTAGAAAATATAATTTTGCTACTATAGGTACTGTAACAGTGGCTTATTTTTCAATTCAGACTGACCCAAAGAGGTTGAAAAAGGAACTGCCTAAAGCTTTGAAAACCATCAAACCAGAAGACAGAATTATGCTAATTGGGACCTCAAGATGTCCATTTGAGGCAGATATGAAACCCCTGACAACATGCTATCAAAAAATAATTTTAGTTCCAAGACCAGACTACGCTACCAGACATTGTAAGTCCATTTCATTGATTCCTATGTTGGGATCTACTAGTTCTAAACTGGTTCATATTTATCAGATAAGCTGATTCATTTTGATATTGTCAGCTACTGTGACCAAATAAGGGCTTAAAACATTGAGGTTGCTTATTTCACCACAGCAAAGGTTAAATCTCTTACAGAAGTTTTTTACATATTCAAATTTTTCTCAAATGTAACAATCAAAAATGTCCTAATATATCTTCAACAGAGATGTACTTGTACCTATTAGATTCTTGGAACTTGCCAATCAAACTTACAAGTAGTTCTTACAATTACATTAAATTTTGTTGCCTGTATGAAGTGAAGTAAGTAAAATTGATACGTTTATTCATGAATGTTTCTAATTTTCTAGTGCTGTGGCGACGTATGATCACCAAACATGGTGGTGTCCTGGGTCCAACACTGGACATTAGCTCCCTGTCCAAAGTGACCGAGGGCTACACACCTGGCCACATGGTGACTGCTATCCATCAGGTCCTCACTGACCGCCGCATTCAGACTCTATCCAAAAAGCCTCTCCAAGCAGTGGAGTTCATCTCTCCTCTAGCTAGGATTGACCCCATATACAAGGAGGAAGAGGAGGCTTTTACAGTGAGTTAGATACCTGTTTTCCACACCTTATAACTTGTTATGCTCTGCATGCTAACATAAAAGAGTAAATGATCCTTTGACCTTCACTTTTTTTCTGCGAGAAAGAGATATCATATCGTGTATCAAACTGAGCACGCGCTAAGTTCACACCATGTACAGAACTGTTTAACTTTGTCGGTGTTGCACAGCATGGATGACCCCATACAAAGGCAAAAGCTATACAACAGATCCCAAGCGCAGCAGAATACATTGTACGCATAGTGCTTGTATACTGCATAAGTGTTTTATGAGCATACATACACTGATAATTGTGACACAACAAAAGAACACAAAAGAAGGGTTTATACTTTGGACTGTTTTGTTACAGATAGGAAGGAGTTTTACAAGTGCCCCACTGGGTCTACTGCAATACATACCCATGAGAACAGTGTAGATTTGAACAAATCCTATCCATAGCTAGTGCATATAATAAATGTTGCAACAATGTTTTAATCTCTGAAGGAGTGGTACAAGAAAACACCTCTGGGTAAGAAAAGGGCCAAGGCAGCTGCTGGGGATGAGGATGACGGTGGCAAGGGAGGTAAAGGCGGCAAAGGCAAGAAGAGCGGGAAGAAGGGGAAAAAGGGCAAGAAGAAGAAATAGGCCAAAACAACGCCACTTCACTGATATGTGGGCTGACAGCTTAACCATGTAGAACTGCATGTACAAAGCATCTGTGATATTTACAAAATTGTGACCAGTGTCATTTTAAAGAAAACAATTTGACTGAAATCATGACAAGGAAGTGGTGTCCTGAAATTTTAATAAAATGTAAATAATAAAAAAGGTAAACATCCTAAGATAACTCCAGTTTGTTGTCAGTTAGGACTTGATTTGTTTGACAATCATGGGTGTATATTCCATAAGGTGACTCTTTAATATGTGTGCTATTAAGGATGAAAAGACGGGTGGAGATTATTTAGAATATGGTTACCAACTTGTTGAAATTTCTCAACTAAGAACACACACTTGATAAACAGAAGAAGTCTTGTAATACTGGATACTACATGATTAAGTACATATGCTTTAATAAAAAGGCATCAGTGAGGAACATGCAGTAACACAAAAATAATTTCACAACACATGAAAATGTTTGTCGACCTGACCATTTTATTTTTAACCATATTTTTAACCTGAAAAACAAGTGCAAGTAGACGAACAATGGTATTTAGTAGTGTCATGTATATAATTAAAACTGGGCCCGGTTTCATGAAGCACTCTTAACGTTACATTCACTTAACTACCACAGCAACCAGTACTGTAGGTAATACATAGTCATGGTAGTTGCAAGCTTGTAATGTCAAGACGCTTCGTGAAACCAGGCCCAGGATGTTAAAGCCAACTGCATAGGCTTCAAGTCTGAGAAACTTGAAAAGGTAACTTGAGATCGATTAGAATTATGATGGTAACCACGATTTTCTATTTTTAAAGAGGTACATGTCATTCAGTGCCAATGTAAAAGACTAGATTATATGAATAAAGCCTTACAGAAAATAACTGACACAGTGGTTGTGAAAAAAGATTTAAAATGTACAACACCATTTAATCGATAAGTCTTTGGTAGATTCCATCCTATTTGCCTTGTGAGACATAAATATATTCCTGATGTGACGTGAATAAGACAGATATAATGTGGAGTTAACATTATAGCTGACATTGATGAACAAATGTCACTTTAACATTCCACTCTGTAAGAAACAGGAAGCCAAATATGTAACTGTCCGTATACATTTTACAGCAAATTTAAAATCACCACCATAACATCTATACCCAGTATGTTTTAGCTATCAAGAGAAGGACTTAAACCTCTGCATTTCACCCAAAAATGTAATAAAAATACATGTACTCTGCAACCTTTTCAATGTTTCCAAGTTGTTTAGTCAAGCATATTTTGAGAGGGTTACACTGTGAAGACTTTCATTTCTTGAACGCCTGGAATTTGGCCAACCCAACCAAGTTTCGTCAAAATCAATTTATAAAGGTCCATAAAATGCACTGGAAGTGGTTCTTTCATAGTTGAAAGGGTTGAGGAATTATGGTCGGGTAGTGAAGACATGGGCCTGTCACTCACAAACTTTCACTTGATTAAAACCACATGTACAGCTTTATTAAATCTTTCAGATTCAACTAAAAAAATAAATAAAATCTGAATGTATATTATAAACACCCTGGAGCAAAATTCTTGGGGCACTAATACATTCTTGAAAGGCTTTGACATTTTCACTAATACATATACCCTGGCTATTTTTCAGCACTTAAATTGTGGTGATTTGGAAAAGCCTTTATAATTGGATATAAAAAGTCCATGACACTTGCTCTGAGAATGGTAATGTTGAACATAATATGTTTCTGCAGTATACTTCCTACTTGAACTCACGGCAACCATTTCCATACATCAAATAGTAGTATGTACATGTATATAAAAATACTTAACCCACAATATATAAACCTTACCATAAAACCCACTGTTTTGCAAGGACGTTGCAACTGATCTATATGATCACCCACACAAGTACATTCATGTAGTACATGTCCATAATCACCCACAGTAGGTATTACCAACAAAAATTTAAAACATTCACAGTCTTAAAAGAATACTGCAACCTGCACATACACACCCATACTCATTCAATATTGAAAAAGCCATAAAATATTCAGTTTTAACACATGAATACTGCTCTATAGAAATACACATACATACATGTACACATACATTTAAGACGATAAAAAGCATTTACCATTTTACAAATATAGTTAAATACAATGGGGAGACAGCACTAGTGTGAAGCAGGGTCTTGAGCCATTGTTATGTCATAAATGGATTGTAGTCCACACACACACACACACACACACACACACCACTCTCTCATTACAAAGCTGTTGTCTGGGGAAAACATCCGCCTACAGTGTTTTATTTATTTATTTGATTGGTGTTTTATGCCGTACTCAAGAATATTTCACTTATACAACGGCGTCCAGCATTATGATGGGAGGAAACCAGACAGAGCCCAGAGGAAACCCACGACCATCCGCAGGTTGCTAGAAAACCTTCCCATGTACAACCAGAGGAAGCCACCATGAGCTGGACATGAACTCACAGCGACCGCACTGGTGAGAGGTTCCTGGGTAATTACGCTGCGCTAGCATGCTAACCATCTGAACTACTGAGCCCCTACAGTGTTGTAAGGAATGTATGTTATAGAAGTTTGATCTTTAATGACTGATAGTCTGTTATATATATAATATAGGAACAGGCACAGTGAGCTGCTGGATGTAAGCCACATGATCGTAATGGCGTAGCTTTTATTGAAAAGTAGCACTATAACCAATCATCTGAGCGCAAAGAAGATAAAAAATGTGAAAGTTTTCCTAAATTAAACTTTCCAAAGTATGTACATATATGTGTGCAAGAAACAACTGTGATTGCTTTATATCTCAGTGTGTTATTTTGAAGCATGTTATAATGAGGGAGAGGTATACACACTAAACATGGGCAAAAAAAAATTTGCACAAAACCGAAATCATTTACGGGACTTTCTTGCTGCATTTATAGTCATACAAGGTACATGTAGCATTTCCATGTGTGATCCATAAAATTACATCATACTGAACAAAAATTTCTCACACCCAACGTTTTTTTGTTCAATATTTCACATCTTGTCATTCCAACTGGCTGCAACACTTGGCAGATTTTGATGTCAAAAAATTATTTGATGTAAAACTCTTAAAACAACTATGAGCAACATTTCTAAATTTCAGATTGATAATAAATACCAGTTTTCAAACTTCAATGGACGACATCTAACATGTGAAGTTATAAAAGAAATGTATAAGTGAAAGAGTAACTAGACAATAGATGCATATGAAACAATCCAATGATATTCATTTACAGTGTACCAATATTTTTGCCTGTTAAGCACTACTTCTGTCTTCTTTTGAAATGAAAGTCAAATATTTCACTAACATAGCTTTAGGTAGATATAGTCTTTCTCTCACCACAGGAAGGTATGGTTGAGAAAGCGTGTATTATGATTTTCTTTGACCCAAGTGGATAGGTAAAACACCTGTATAATATTTCATACCACAGTGAGCCAAAACAGCAGTGAGTCTAACTAAAAAAAAAAGATGAGATGAGAAAGAGAGGTTATGATGACTGTAAACAGAAATAAATACAACATGAGGACACTTAACAACAGTATCTAGCCAAATTTACAAAAAGTCTAGGTATAGATCTTATCATTTCTACATGTAAGTAAATTTTACAAGGGGGTATTTCTGTGTATTAAATTCGTTAGTGGTATCAGTACATATGAAAGCCAGATATCTGACATTTTGGTCAGATTCCAAAGCCTTCAGTTCTTGCCATCTAAAAGTCGACTGTCACAATCATCTACATGTAAAATGTGAAAACTTTTGAAAATCGTCATTTTCTTAAATATACAGCCAGCCATAAAAATATGTAAACGACAAATATTAGAAATCCAGAAAATGATGAGCCATATGAATTCTCAGACAAAATGACACCATTAAAAATAAGAAACACTTTCTCACCAATAAATATTATTTGCACAATGTATGTCATGATATTGTAAGGACGTAAATGTAACAATTATCAATTATGCACAACAACATTAAAGCTGATAAGATAAATTTTTTACAACTTAAGTTTTATGTTTTAAGATTTGTAAATCTTTGACAAAGTGTACATTTTAATTTAAATAACATCATATTAAATAAGAATGCATGTGAACACACGCCATGTAGCAAATTTAAGAACCCTATAACAGGCAGTATGGTCATATTAGTAGCATTAAAATCCTGCCTAAAACAGTACGGTTTCTATATCAAAGCATCCATATGACATCACCCTATTTCCATGTAATAATAAATATGCGACCATATAAAAATTTGCACTAAAAGTAAGCCCACAAATACTCTCCTTAAAATGATGCACCACTAGTATCTGTATAACGTTTAGCCACAGAATTCCTGATGTATCCAATGACTTTGTATGGGTCTATGTTCACATTTGAGGCCTGAAAAGAAGAAATAAAAAAAAAACAGTTTCAATGGAAGATTAGACTGCATATAAGACTCAGATATGCATGTAATTTATTTTTGATAAAATAGTTCTCTTTTTTCACTTTCATGAACGTATTCATGAAAATAAATAATACTATGGAAGTGATTTCAATTACAAAAACACCTATTAAACTAGGGTACAAGCATCCATCTAATAACAACGCAGTTTAACAGCCCAAAAGGATTAAGGTGTAACGTGTCCGAACATATATGTGATCTTGGGATAATTTACCTACTTGAAAAAAAAAATAAGTCAACACCTGGCAGAATGTTTGTTAATATTCAACAGGCTTCCTGCTATTTCAGAGGTTTGTAAGAGGACATATGGTAGCCCTGCATAAAAGTCATCTGTCATATTTACAATGAACTACGAGCCATGAGCTACAAGCAATAAGCCTGCATCCACGTATCCTTCTGTATGAGTGCTCCAAGCCCCAGGATCACGAACCGATAATAGACTTAAGCCTCCAATCACATTAAAATTGTTATTTCTTAGGTAACAAGATATTTAAGGTAAAATATCAGAAAGTAACATAAAAAATTTAATGATCAAAATTTGAACTTAAGTTCAAGATCACTTCTTGATTCTGGGGCAAAGTCTTCAACTCACACATGCTTTCAAAGGGCCATAATTATAACAAAACAAATTCTAGAGGGATAAACATTATGAGACAAAAATAATTCAATATATTTCTTCCTCTATTAGCAGTTGATAAGCAAAAAATAAATTTATTCCAATAAATCAAATTAAATTAATTAAAATAAACTTCACATAAACATTTTCACTTTAATTACTATGCTAAACACAAAACATCGACACAATTCATTTACTCTCTTCCAATCTACCAAAGGTGTATTCCTATGAAATGACTTGTGGTACATAGATGCCACAGATTTCAACTTCATCATCATGTCAGGAGTTGTTTGATTTCAGAAAAAGCATTCCTTCTTACCACAAAGAGATCCACAGAGCTAATGTCTGAGCGTATACTGGACACAGAACCTCTGGTCACTATACGGGCAAAGGCCGGTATCTGTCCAGTTTTGTCACCACCCTGAAAAATAAATATTTAATTATAATTCTTCAGTGCAGTGTGTGTTGAGGTTTTAGACTGTTTGACTTAGACATATAAAATCGGTATCTGTTTGACTGGTGTTTCACACAGTACTCAGGAATATTTCATTTACAGGACAGCTGCCAACATAACAGTGGGAGAAAAACCAGGCATAGTCTGGGGTAACCCCTGGGGTAACCAGGATAATCTAGCTGTTGCTGGTAGAACTTGCCACCTACGGCCTGAGAGGAAGCCAACTTGAGTAAGGGGCCCTGGGTTGACCCTGGATCTACCGCCTCCCGAAGCGGGCACTCTACCAACCGTCCTTAACCAGGCTGGTAGCTGCATTTTGTGGCACACAAGAAACAAAACACTAACTCCATTGAAGGGTAATAGATGATCACGGATCATACAACTCCCACAAGAACTTACCATTGTTGGTAATGCTACGGCCAGACTGAAGCAAAATTTCTCCATGTCTTCTATGAAGGCTGACATATGAATAAAAATAAAGAGCTGTCACAAATTTATAAGCACAATATAGAAAAAATTTAATCTCTGGCAACTAACTTTTCCACCTCACTAGACAAGCACATTTAATGGTAGTAATTATATAAAACATTCATTTATTGTACAAACAATCAAAATATTCATGATAGGTCAGTGACAATATTAGATGGTAAAAGTAACACATAAATTATAAACTTGATTAACATGTTTGCAGGTTTCACATAATGTAAATTAATATCTTAAATCCAGGGCATCAGTAGGACTGCCTGAGAGAAGAAAAAAACATCACTAGCAAATTTCACCCACAACAGCCAAAATTGTGTTAACTAATACTGGCCACAAGAACAATAAACCAAAATTGTGTTAACTAATACTAGCCACATGAACAATGAACCAAAGTTGTGCTAGCTAATACTAGCCACATTAACAATAAACCAAAATTGTGTTAACTAATGCTAGCCACATGAGCAATAAACCAAAGTTATGTTAACTACTGCTGGCCACATGAACAATAAACCAAAGTTGTGTTAACTAATACTGGCCACATGAACAATAAACCAAAGTTGTGTTTACTAATACTGGCCACATGAACAATAAACCAAAGTTGTGTTAACTAATACTGGCCACATGAACAATAAACCAAAGTTGTGTTAGCTAATACTAGCCACATGAACAATAAACCAAAGTTGTGTTAGCTAATACTAGCCACATGAACAATAAACCAAAGTTGTGTTAGCTAATACTAGCCACATGAACAACAAACCAAAGTTGTGTTAGCTAATACTAGCCACATGAACAATAAACCAAAGTTGTGTTAACTAATACTGGCCACATGAACAATAAACCAAAGTTGTGTTAACTAATACTAGCCACATGAACAATAAACCAAAGTTGTGTTAGCTAATACTAGCCACATGAACAATAAACCAAAGTTGTGTTAGCTAATACTAGCCACATGAACAATAAACCAAAGTTGTGTTAGCTAATACTAGCCACATGAACAACAAACCAAAGTTGTGTTAGCTAATACTGGCCACATGAACAATAAACCAAAGTTGTGTTAACTAATGCTAGCCACATGAACAATAAACCAAAGTTGTGTTAACTAATACTGGCCACATGAACAATAAACCAAAGTTGTGTTAACTAATACTGGCCACATGAACAATAAACCAAAGTTTTGTTAATTAATACTGGCCACATGAACAATAAAACAAAGTTGTGATTTACCTCTCACAGTATAATATATTAGCTTGAAAAAGTCTTCATCTGGAAGACGGCTCATCACTACGACTTCATCATCTTTCCTCGGGATCTAGGAGCACACAATAAATTTCAGATGGAAATCATGAAATATTTATCTGATTTATATGCTCAGAACATTAAAATAAAAACTTTACCTGTTTCATTATGAAAAAAAAAGAAAGAAAAAGTCACCATGACCAATCTTAACAATGTCTGGACAATTATGATATTATTAATTATGATGTCAAGGTTTCAGGTTTAACAGTTACAATTTTACAAAGAGATATTTTAATTAAATTTAATATAGCTATGAAGACATGAAAAGGGAACATCCACCTGAGACAAGTGACAGTATTATTTACAGACACATAAAGTTTGCCTTATCACTTATCATGCTTCCAGGTTTATGGTATTTATCAAGAATGAGAAAAACTATTGTTCCTGTTTCATTTCAATTCTCCTCAACATCTAATCTTAATACTTTGGCCACGACACTCAGCATATAATCTAATCAAGATATAAGAGTGCGAGTGCGAGTGCTTGGGGTTTAACGTCGTACTCAACAATTTTTCAGTCATATGACGACGAAGGAATCATTAGGGTGCATGCACTTGTAATTGTGCCTACTTGTTGCAGGACGGATTTCCACCGCTCTTTTATTTAGTGCTGCATCACTGAGACGACTTACCTTACCGAAGGCAAGTAAGCTGCCCCGCCCGAGCCATTATACTGATACGGGTCAACCAGTCGTTGCACTATCCCCTTCATGCTGAACGCCAAGCGAGGAAGTTACAACTTCCTCTTTAAAGTCTTAGGTGTGACTCGACCAAGGATTGATCCTGGATCTACCGGTCCCGAAGCGGACGCTCTACCAACTGTGCTATCCAGGCCGGTCAAGATATAAGACAAGTTTTCTCATATTATTTACTGTAAAATTTCACTCATACAACGGCGGCCAGCATTATGGTGGGAAGAAATCTGACAGAGCCTCGGGGAAACCCACGGTGCTAGCAGACCTTCCCCCATCTTTGTCTCTGCATTTCACTAGCACGCTAACCACCTCGGCCATTTAATGTTGAGTAAAACTCGGTCCGTCTTACCTGCTTTCATAATACAAACAAACCTCACTGACATCAAAAATACCCAACTATCATTTCACTGTCTTGATAAAATTTAAAGGGCAGTCATATATCCAAACATACCAAGTGAGCAAAAGCGACTGCCTCTCCAAGTTGGATGGAGAGGTTCAAAGCCTTGTGAGTACCTGCCAGGTCAGTGAAGTAATTGCGACTGGTGTCGTGATAGTACAGCTCACCAGCTGACCGCCAGTTCTCCAGGTAACCTGTTGGCAATAACAAACAGCCACATTTAAATCACAATCATACTACAAGTATATTTTCACTCTACATAATGTCTCTGCTCATCACCGCATTTCAGTGAGACTTCTTGTAAAGTATATACATGTATGCTAGTTTTGGTATGCATTTGGACCGAACAATGTTTCACTGGATTTCTTCAAACTGCTAAATACATGAATGTATGAGGACAACCAGTCTGAATTTTGTATACCTTTGAGAAGACAAAATTTTACTTTTTCGCTTGTTGTTAAGTTACATTTTTAAGTGCAAGGGAACAATGAATTTTCATGGGCTTATAACCACTGACTTTATAGATTTTCAATACACATGACAGTTTTATAGATTATGTTTTTACTTGGAGCCTTTTAAGACTTCAAGAATAAGAACATTTTTTTTTTCTTCAGTGCTCAGACTATGAACTTGCTCACAACCATTACTTTGTACATATAGTAGGTTTCACTTATACAATGGCCACCAACTGTACGGTGGGAGAAAACTAGGGAACGACCATCAGCAGACCTTCGCACGTACAGCCCAAAGGAAGCCAGCATGAGCTGGACTTGAACTCGCAGCGGCCGTCATTTACCATACATTAGAACCAATGAATAATACAACAAAGTATAACAGTCTCACCATAATATCGCTCAGCATTGAGATTAGTGTGTATGTGTGGGTGAATCTGACTGGCACTGGCATGAGGCAGGAGATCCCATATGATCACAGGGTAGGAAAAGGATGTGTCCTGGGCCTGCACCACCTCAAACCTTCAACAGGAAAATACCCATGAGCAATCATACAAATCATGCATGAGCACTCATACAAACCATAAATGAGCACTTATACAATCCATACACAAACACTCACACTAATCATAAAAACCATACATGAACACTCACACAAACAATACATGAGCACTCGTACATACCACAGATGAGCACTCATACAGACCTTACATGAGCATTCATACAGACCATAAATGAGGACTCATACAGATCATACACGAGCACTCATACAGACCATACATGAGCACTCATACAGACCGTACATGAGCATTCATACAGACCGTACATGAGCACTCATACAGACCATAAATGAGGACTCATACAGATCATACACGAGCACTCATACAGACCATACATGAGCACTCATACAGACCTTACATGAGCACTCATACAGACCATATATGAGCACTCATACAGACATGAGCACTCATACAGACCGATACAGACCTTACATGAGCACTCATACAGACCATACATGAGCACTCATAGAGACTATACATGAGCACTCATACAGACCGTACATGAGCACTCATACAGACCGTACATGAGCACTCATACAGACCGTACATGAGCACTTATACGGACCGTACATGAGCACTCATACAGACTATACATGAGCACTCATACAGACCATACATGAGCATTCATACAGACCGTACATGAGCACTCATACAGACCATACATGAGCACTCATACAGACTGTACATGAGCACTCATACAGGCCGTACATGAGCACTCATAGAGGCCATACATGAGCACTCATACAGACCATACACGAGCACTCATACAGACCATACATGAGCACTCATACAGACCAGACATGAGCACATACAGACCGTACATGAGCACTCATACAGACCTTACATGAGCACTCATACAGACCGTACATGAGCACTCATACAAACCTTACCTGAGCACTCATACAGACCTTACATGAGCACTCATACAGACTTTACATGAGCACTCATACAGACCTTACATGAGCACTCATACAGACTTTACATGAGCACTCATACAGACCTCTACATGAGCACTCAAACAGACCATACACGAGCACTCATACAGGCCGATACAGACCTTACATGAGCACTCATACAGACTATACATGAGCACTCATACAGACCATACACGAGCACTCATACAGACCGTACATGAGCACTCATACAGGACCATACATGAGCACTCATACAGACCGATACAGACCATACATGAGCACTCATACAGACCTTACATGAGCACTCATACAGACTATACATGAGCACTCATACAAACAATACATGAGCACTCATACAGACCATACATGAGCCACTCATACAGACCTTACATGAGCACTCATACAGACCATACATGAGCACTCATACAAACAATACATGAGCACTCATACAGACCATACATGAGCACTCATACAGACCTTACATGAGCACTCATACAGACCTTACATGAGCACTCATACAGACCCGTACATGAGCACTCATACAGACCTTACATGAGCATTCATACAGGCCTTACATGAGCACTCATACAGACCATACATGAGCACTCATACAAACCTTACATGAGCACTCATACAGACCGTACATGAGCACTCAAACAGACCTTACTTGAGCACTCATACAGACCTTACATGAGCACTCATACAGACCATACATGAGCACTCATACAGACCATACACGAGCACTCACATCATATAAATTATACATGAACAATCACACCACTGATATCAACATTTTGAAACTTTATATTAGTGGGAGAACTATGGGCTGTAGAGAAAAAATCTTTTCAGTTTTTTGAAGCTTGCATCTTTAGTGACACAAACAAACCATTTTGGGGGTCATTTTCATAATAATTGTATGCATAAAGTCCACAGACAAAAAGTGCTTTAGAGGTTAAAAAGATTTACAGTAACTATATATGAGCAATCATATAAATGCTTTCAACAGGATACACAGACATGGCATAATTTATACAACTTGTCACATAAGTAAAAGAAGTCAATATCAGACAATATGTTTCAAACTAACTTATAAACTGGTCGGAATTAAGATATTCTGATGTAAACAAAGTATACGTTCACATATAGCCCAAAATGAGCAGGAAACCATGACACAGAACGATTGCAGATTATCTTGATCACCACTGCCATGACAGTTCAGATTTTAAAAGACAAGAGATGACATGGTAGTTCAAATCAACATGTTCTACTATCACTATGCCTCCAGTTTCACCCCTTACAAGCTTCTGCTTCAGTACAGAGCAGTTTGCAAAATGACACTGTGTAACTGTGCAACAGCCAAACTGTCACGTATCTAACAACACACTGTCTGAAAAGAATTTTAATATTTCGAGCTTGGAACCCTAAAGACAATAAAAAGAATAATTAAAATGAATACTTAATATCCTAACAGCCAACAACTCATGTTTAGAATCCCTTCTTTATTTCACTTTTTTTATGTTGTTTTTTTTTTTTCTTCTGAAAGTAATAACAAACATAGCAATCGCTTAACAGTTACATAACTGGTATATGTACCATTTCATGGCTGTCTTCATGAGATCCATGAACTGTTCTTCATTCCAGTTGAGAGGATGATGCTGTTTGGTCAAGATCAATCCATGCCCACTTATCCCACTTAAACGTATTTGAGGCAGACACAGAATGCTCAGACTCAAGTCGTGTAAAGTGATCTTGAGCAGTGAATCTGACAATGAAACAACAAACACTGACTTATGTTCTTGTAGAAGATTGTTGTCTTTGGTTTCTGCCAAATCTCTGATCTGTTTCATCCTTCTGAGCTTAGGCTTTCAGAAACACAGATCTGTTCACATGCATTTACTAACCTGGAAGTTCTCAGTATTTTAAAGCTGTGCACTACAAAAGCAGGTCTCGAAATATTTGTTGCACATTACTTTGTTGTTTTTGAATATTAAATGGGCTATATCAGTGAACTGTTCTATTTATAATGTTAAAATGATTCTGAAGTTTGAAAAAGTTATAAGGCCTGTTCAATTTCGGAACTTAATTAACGATTCTGAATTGCAAAACCTTCACAGATGAGATTGATATTTCAGTTTCATGGGTGGGGGGAAAAAAGTACCTGATTAATCACCAACCCTTGGCAAGTTACTGTTAAATTTTCATGTGACGTACAGACATACGGACATATACTCCATATTGGTGCTAGACAAGTGGTCTTCAACAAATTATTAGACTGCGGGAATTGCCATATTGAGCACCAACAAAAGATTATTGCCTA
>NC_088301.1:56719539-56749541 GCF_032854445.1 Liolophura sinensis | reverse complement strand
ATACAGCAACTTTCTTTCAATCCCACTTTTGCATGCACAGATAATATCGGATTTTATGCCACAGTTTCTTGGCCTGTTCTCATAAGCAACTTGGACTAAGTAAGAAAAATTAATATTTGGTGCTTGACAAATAAATAATTTCTATACTCACAACTCCCTCTCTGGCTTTTGTGGTTTAGCAATTGGCCGCTTGTCTCGAAGTGGGTTGATCAAAACTTGTTCATTAGTGTAAAAATTATAAATTTTGATCACAGTCTGTTGGAGAAATGAATTACATGAGTGCTGTAATGATTTATGTATCAATTTATTTATTTCATTGGTGTTTTAGGTTGTACTCTTGAACATTTCACTTCCCCGGAGCAAACCCAAGACCATCTTCATGTTGATGGCAGGCCTTGACACATTACAACTAAAGGAGAAGCCAACATGAGATAAGTGTATTGAGAAAATTACTTACATACATGTATCGAGTTTATTTGGAAATTTCATTATCGGAATAACCAAGAAATGGAAAAAAAGGATACACATATGTATGGATCACATGTAGACGATCATTAGTAGATGCAATAACACAGTTGGTAGGAAGAGGTAATATGCAGTACATACGCTGATTAAGTGCTTGATTTAAGCCACACCAAAACCAGCAACAGCTGAAAAAGATGTCTTCATGGGGAAAATATCATTCACAGAAAATAATACCCCTGGAAAATATTTAGCGAGGACATGTCACTTATGGCTCAAGCAGATTCAGATGCTATCACCACACTCTAAAAAACATAAATCAGAAAAGAATATGCTGGAGTCACCTGGTCATTAGCTTCCTGAAACAAATCTTCGTTGTTTCCGAGCCACTTCTTCACCTTCTTAGCGAAAGGACCTTCTATCAATACCTTTGTTTTTAGCGTTTTCACATCAAAGATCGTCACAAACGTCTTGTACATCTCGCTGAAAAAGGAAACAGAGATTCTCTATACCATAACACTTGCAAAACATTGTTATCTTATAACCATAAATATGCAAAATACACAACAAGAAAGAACAAGTTGTCAACACATGTAATGTGATAACATAGGCCAAAACCAACAATACATCCACTAAAAGTCTGTATTGGCAATTGCAAATATTTTGCACACAATTTTGCCCCTAAAGTGAAAGACAGCCAATGACTAATGTTTATTAAGTATCTTAAACCAGCATTAAATGTTTTTTCAAGATTTCTTTTAACCCACTAAAAGTTTAGTGAAACTTCATCTTGACACAGATTCAGCACGTCTCCACTATCGAGAACAACGTGACATCACGTTACTCTAGCTCTCTAACATCAAAGGTATTTTCCGATTAATAGTCTAAGCAGTAGTCTATGGCAGATAAAAGTTTTGGACTACAGAGATGAAGACCCAAGTGACAGATATAGTTTTCTTAGAAAAAGGATATACTCCTTCCACTGCTTGAACTGTTAATACAGCAGGCCTACTATATCATTTACAGGGAACTCCAGCGACCCTGTTTAAGTAACCTAGCTGCAGATAAACGGCCGGGTATTCCTGGTTCAGGTCAAAACCTCCAGTGGGATTGTGCTTTATTATTTTTGACGATTTTGACCCCTAATAAAAGGTTACAAAATTACAATTGGATTGTTGTACAACTAGATTCATCCTCAATTCTGAAACAATAAATCTAAGGTTCACTCATGCTGATCCAGGCATTTGATTGCCGCAGGATTTTATGTTTCAATTTTGTAGCGATGGCTTCTAAGATAAAAGCAGTGCTGACCTAATTATTGCAGAGAAAGCACCTCGACTTGAACACAGTGTTTCAATAATTTTACTGTATTATATAAAAGACAGATGACAGAAAAAAACATCCCTTGTACGCTAGAAAGACGAAGGAGCAAAATTTAAATTCTTCAGTTGTAATTAATTCAGAGAAAAAAAATTTATAAGGTTTAATTAATTTTAAGTGTTGTCCTGTGAGATGCCATCTTCTCATTCTCGTAAGCCTTTGTCATCCCTCATAAATTTTTCATTGACTCTGATACTAGTATTTGTTATTTAGAAACTGCTGACTAAACACTAAAATGAACGACAAAAAATGTATTTGGGGAGACGAATGCTACAGTCTGAGATAATTTGTGATGCCGTAGTTGAATATTACACAGCTTGTAAATCACCTGATTATACGTTTGTGGTGGTCCGTAAATGATACACCTGCAGACCTGCCTCACAACACTTACTGAAATGACTCTTCGGCTACACGTCACTAAACTAAATCACTGTAAATGATCTCAAAATTATGTCTTGTGCACTAGTTCTGTGTTATCATATGTCACTTCATGGAGTGAATGGGTAAAGGCTACATCACAGCTTAGGCAGGCAATCTGTTAGCAATGTTTGATTGGATAAATTTCTGAAGATGACTGCCCCGACTCACACCAGCCATTTGTGCAGTTCTGTCATTCTGTTCTACGTGTTATTTGGTGAAATCTCATTAAAATAATAAAGTACTTTTTAGAAAGTTTGAGTATCCTGCTTCGATTGAAATATGTTTTAGCCAGTTGCTGTCTTTAAGAGTGTATATTTAGTGGTGAGAAAAGATACCATTACTGTTAACAGTAAGTGTTCTACAGACTTACCTGCAGTGCAAGGGAAGAGCTTCAGCCCACCTGCCCATCACCTGTGACACGGCACTTACTGAAAGCTTCTCACCTGGCCAGCAGTTTTTGACGAACCAGTCAGGCTACAATTGTTACGTAAATATTCCATAAAAAACTGTTATGACCTGTAGTACAGTGTACTCACAAATCACACGTATTTACAAGCTGCACACATATACACATGCGAGAGGAAAGGAATAACACGACCCACTGATATATGCAGTGGACGGCAAAACTTAAACACTTTCTAGAAATAATGCAAAAGTGTCCTTGCATCAAGAATAACCCAGCTTGTACTCCAGTTTTACCCAATTTATCATTGTATTTTTTCAACTGAAAATTATCACAGTAAAGACATCATGGCACGGAAAAACGAACAGGTATAGGACTATAACATGTTCGCTTTGCAACACCGCTGCTTGCATTAATTGACAAAATTCAAATTCTTCTTTTACCCGCAGACTTTTTCCATTGTCAGATGTGAGTGTAAAATAAAAATAAAATGTAAAAATCATCTCGTTGTCAAAAGTGTGGATTGTCCTAGCAATTTGTCCTGTTGAGGACTTATATACAGGAATGGAAAGTTTTGAAAAACAGAAAAATCATAAAAATGTCAAGAACAAACAAAAAAAAAATTCATTTTCCTTCCTTTTCTAAAAATAATTTCCCCATAAAACACAATATAAAACTTTTGTTGCCTTTCAGTCATTTGAAACATTCCAAAAAAAATGTTTTTTTTTATTACTGTACCTGTTTGTCTAAAGCTACACTAAAATCCGGCCAGACGCTGTATTTCCCCCTCTTTAGTGTGCCACTGCCATGGGAGCTTCCAGCATCATCTGACTGTCCATGCAAAGAGCTGAGCCAACCTAGTCGCAGTGAACTGAAGACCACATAGAGGACAAGCATAATAATGAAGCTGATGCCAATCAAATGACTTCTCTTCATCTGGACTGTGGAAGTCATCCTCACCTTCATTGCTCACTTACATCAGCTGGCCATTAGAGAGATGTGTGTGCTGGGTCAATTTATATTTGAGCCTCAGTTTGTAGGGACCATCTGAAGAAAAACAAAGGTACAACAAAGAGTTTAGAAGAACGAGCTCTTATGACTTTGCCTGAAAGTTAGTAACATAATAATTGATGAAAGCATTTATTATATATTCTATAGCAATATTCTGGAAGACTGAAACTATTTCATGAATACAATTAGATGTATATATGTACACGTCAGGTGCTAAAGAAAGTGAGGAGGTATGGTACCGTCCTTCTCCTAGCTTTATATCGAAATCATTCTCGACATGCCAGATGTCATCCACTCTGTGAAGCAAAAAAGAAACTTTGGGTCCCAGTGTAGTTAAATCCAGCATTGTTCTCCCTCCCTATTATGTGTCATATTGAGTTAAAAAGTCAGGTCCAATATTTAGATTTCAATTTAAGAAGTGATATAGTTGGATGTGCAACTGGCTGACCGAAAGTGTATTATGACGCAAATTATCAACTAAAAAATATTGCTTGTGCAGTAGTTTGCTATGAAGTTGTTTCGAAAGCTAAGGCCAGTGTAGCTACTTTTGAACATCCAGCCTTTTTGTATGCATTCTAATTTCTGAAAGACGCATGACTCAATAGGGTTTCCATTTGCCTTTTACCTTTGTGTTCAGGGGTGAATAAAGAGTGACATTCTGGGTCTAAGGCTTAGACTTCACAACCAAGGGCAGGCATTGTAAAATGGCAAGAGAACATGCCGTTGCTTGTTGGTAGGTGCAAAATTCTTCAGTCTTGTACTGTAGATCAATTCATTCAGAACTTTTAAAAACTAACTCCCGGGTCGTTCGACAAACTGCTTTTCCATCTGTATGCAGACCAGCTAACCATTTTGTGGAGACATCTGATAGTCTGCTGTCACTCTTTTAGCCTTTTCAACACTGTCTAAATGGTGAAGACCTGACAGCTTGTAAAGGTTGGACTTGTATGACGTAATTTGGCGAAAACTACCGACTGCAGAAAAAATGCATAAAACCATCCTCATTATCTAATGATTTTAAGTACCAAACCATTCAGATTAACGTGCCCGTTTTTATTATATTTTTTCAACTCACTTACACAACACATGCAGCGTACCCGGTAAATAATTATGAATAAATAATAAATCTGGACAATAATCCTTTAAAAAGGTCAGAAACTAAGTGAAAGATTTGAGCACTGTAAGGAGACAAGCACTAGTACTCTGATGGAAATCTTATCACTCTCCGCCACCTTATTTTTCTCCATACTTTTTCTCTGTGACCTTTAACCAATGATCCATAGTTGAACTGCTGATACCCCTCCCGCCCCATTTCGTTGGCTATCACTCTGTACCTCTGTCAGTAAGAGAGCTACATACTCAAGTCTCAAATCTACCAGGCTGCCAGAATTTGTATCACAGAGAGCCCGGTTTTCGGTATGGTGCCACATTCAGCATTCCTCCAAAAACCACGAGCAGTATCGAATGAAAAACGTGAAGAAAATGCATACCTCATCACTCCAAATGTAAAGAAGTGGCAAAATTAAATAGCTATATTCCTGTTTCAGCCGTCAAATTACTGTAGCACCCGACGCTGTTGGGTGATTAGCTAGCACCTTATGGCCGCAGCCGCTCCAAGTGGTCCTCCAGCTCAGAGGTCGGACCGTACATGTATTGCGTTAAGAGTATCCCGACGTGGTATTTATCACAAAATGTGCATAACTGTATTTGGCTGTATTTTTGTCTCTATTTTACACAGCACAATAACCAACCCATTAAAAAAATCCTCAGAACACAGAGTATACAGGCTATATTAAAACCATACACGAATTAAATCCTTTCTAATTACATGGAACCGTGCCTTGTAAGGCATGTACAAGTTAGTGCAGAACTTTCTGTTCTTTAGACTTAATGATGCAGACTATGGCACAAAACAAGCAGGCACCCTACTCACATTTTTTTTTAACAATTCTGACAACGACAGTGTCAAATTAATTATGCAAAGTTTGCGGTTTAAAAAGCACAGGTGGCGCCCCATGACACATTGAGTGTTGTTTTACATGAAAGTTTGTAGGCCAACATGTATACGATAAATGCAAAGAGATGTGCATGTTTTAGTCCATGCCATTTTCTTTGAACATGAATAGATTAATCTTAATTTCTAGTGGTTTCATATATGTTGTACATATTCACTAGTGGTTAATAATGATTATTTTGAGCCCTTTATTGTTGTGCTATGTTTGGCATAACCCAAGATATGGTGAAAAGTAAATTTGTTGATATCTGACATCAGGAGGTCTTTAATGGACACAACAAAAGACAAATCTGTGGTTATGCCACTTAAACGTGAATCTAATTACAGTAATATATGCCTTTTGAACAATGTATTGTGAACACGAAAATAATTATACGCCCAATGATTATAAAAAGAAAATCTTAAAGTCCCACATTCACGCGCCAGAGCTCTTGTCTTGACCCATGGTTTAGTACAGAAGTAGCGAATTGAAACCATTGATATTTTATGACAGGCTAGACTACAAGGACGTTCCAAATATCACTGTATATAATTGATAATTGAACTGTATATAAACTCGAGTTTGTAACAAATTAAAGGCCTTTGTAAATCTCGACTAAGCTGTGGAAACTAGACTTTAGTGTTCTTTTTAATGGCCCAAACAGAACACAGGGATACCCTTGGATTATTTCTGGTGGCCGGCATAATGGAGCAAATGCTACTGTATTATATATTATTCCTAGCCAATGTTAAGATGGCTCTATATGGGTTCACTATACGGAAAAGCAATTTGCATGACTGCGTGAATGGAGACGGACGTCGTAGTCTGCAGTGTCCAGACAGCATATCATGTTGAAGTCTGCCTTAATGTCTGTAGCATATGGCTATACATGTAGACAGATGGTATCAGACTGTTTGGTCAGTCCCAGAACACCTTAAAACTACAGTACTATAGTGCTAACAACTCTACTTAATCTAGTGAAGCCACAGGTGTCTTCAAATCAAACTACACTTATATGTGTCTCGTGATGTAAAGGAATGAAATCGCTTATCTTTTGTAAAATGATATAGAGAATTAGGGTTGGTCACTCAGTAGACACGTGTTAACCTATATTTCACAAATGTATATCTCATACGTACCCAGCTTAATAAATCGGAATGTAAATGTTTTCTCTGTTATATCCCATATACATTTATACATCATATGTTCGCTATATATACACGCTTTGAGTGTGCTTGTACACAAATGAAATTGACGGACAAATTTATTCATACAATTTATTCAGAAACACTAAGAGAGTGCGAACCTCCGCCACAAGTGAGTGTAATGAAAGAATGTAATGTAATGAATTTGTGCACACAATTCCACCCAAATCCCTGTAAATTTATTTCTAAAGATACTTCCAGGATGACAGACATACAAATATACGCCAGCAAAAAATTACCTTCTTCGTGGAGGTAAACAATAAGAGAAAGGCTACAGAAAGTGGTTTGTCTATCGTGGCAAAATCTTATCAAAAGATAACCAACAGTGTCCGCCCAAGTTGTCCTTAAAAGTAGCAAAGACTCTTACAATCATACGGTTAGGTCGCTTGTAAGTGCTGTCTCCACCATGAAAAACCTGTTACTGCTGGCTGGGTTGACACTTCTCTGGGAAGCACATCCTTTCCTGGTGGATCACCATGAATATCCTTTCGAAGACACGCAATTAGACTGGGACAAACGTGTTGATGATTTGGTCGGCCGACTCTCCGTGGATGAGATCATGCACCAACTCTCAAGCGGCGCCGGGGCCTCTCCGCCCATCGACCACCTTGGTATCAAGCATTACGGTTGGTGGACGAATTGCGGGCGTGGGGACAGGAGCCAAAATGCCTCAGCATACCCACAAAACATTGGCTTGGGGGCCGCATTTGAGTAAGGAATATATACCTTGTCAGGCATATATTTTTTTAACTTTCGTGAAGTATAGCCCTACAGGGTAATATAGGCACTTTTTGGTGTTTAAAAGAAAGTTTACTTATTACTTAATATTACTTATTTTTATATTTCATTTATAGGTTTTACGCTTTATACAAATACGACTATGACAACGGTAAGGAGACCACCACCTTCGTCTTGTTATACACAATTAAGCTTCCTGGTGTAAATCAAACCAGCGAAAGGTGGATTTGAACTCGCAACGTGAATAGCTAGGGTCATGAGTAACTTGAAGCGCAATCGTTGTTTTTCGTTAAGCTATAATTGCTAATTTTATATATTTAAAGCACCGACCTTATTTACCGTGTTGCCGAAGCCGTGGCTATTGAGGTTCGCGCCTACTACAACCACTTCATGAAGACAAATGCTCCAATGGGGAATTTCAAAGCCATTAGCTGCTTTAGCCCTAACCTGGATCTTCACCGGGATCCCAGATGGGGTAGGGCAAATGTAAGTCAGTATGTTTCTAATATATAAAGCGGGGAAGAGTGTCGAATCACAAAGCTGAGGGCAAATGTAAGTCAGTTTGTTCTAATATACACAGACAGGGATAGGTGTCGAATCACAAACCTGGGGGTAAATGTAAGTCAGTTTGTTCTAATATATACAGGCGGGAATAAGTGTCGAATATCAAACCTCGGGGCAAATGTAAACCAGTTTGTTCTAATATATACAGACAGGGATAAGTGTCGAATCACAAACCTGGGGGCAAATGTAAGTCAGTATCCTTCTGGGCGTTGATAAAATGTGAAATCACAAGTAAGTTATCTGGGTTCCCAGTTGAATTTCTTTCAAAGTTTACACTCTATTCTGAAACCTCAGTTGGGAAGACTGAAATGTCATACCTATAGTTAGAGACCCTGAAAGCATGGTTCAGAGTTGTCATACCAAGGATCATATAACGTGGGAATATTTATGACATATTCAGTAGCAAATTTTAAAAGAATCTCCCATTTATTCGTACAAAAGGTTAACAGGAGTTCTTGTTGATGTCCATAATTTTATATAGCCTACATCAGTACATTGCCTAAGGCTGGGATGATCCTTCCAAATAAAAGATATCTAATTGTGTGACTGTTTCCCCTGTAAACGATGAATATTCATAAATCTGTTTGTGGATAGAGAGCCTGCAAATGCCAATGAAAACCAAAAGTATCACACTTTAAGTCTGGAATAATGCTTTGCACATTTTGTAGGAAGCATACAGCGAAGACCCTTTCCATGTCGGAGAGTATGGGTACAAATACATTAAGGGTCTACATGGGAACCATCCAAGATACCTGCGAGCAAGTGCTACCCCGAAACATTTCGATGTTTCTGGTGGTCCAGAAAGCGGACGGATGAACTTTGACACAAAGGTAGGCAATGCGATTGTTGATCTGGAACATCCATTTTGGCTGACAACTGCATGGTATACAACAACCTTCTCTATACGTTCAGCCTAATGAACTTTTGATCAACGTACATGAAGGCCACAATATATGTTTTTTTTAATGAACTTTATTTTTTTCTACTGACAGAATTGAACTATGCAATTAGATATCTCTGTGCACGTCAAGATCTATAACAACAGAATTCAGAGCCATTTAATGAGAGCCATTTCGTATAGAGCTTCCTAAGTAAATTTGTCTGTTTTTCCCCCCCAAAGGTGTCGGAAAGGGATTTCAGAACTTATTTCCTGCCTCCATTTAGAAGAGGTATTGAGGCCGGCTCTACAGGTATCCTTTGCAGTTATAACAGGTGAATATTCTGAACATTCACTGTTGGGGACATAAGGATAAATGCACCCGAACTAAATATTGCAAAAATTCCATGAGTTCTTCACAATATAGTAAACATTATAAATTGAGAGATTTTTACCATATACATGTATCCAACACATCCGCCATAAATATAATTACATCATTACTGGTCATTCCCCAGGCTTAACGGCGTACCTGCTTGTGCCAATGATAAGCTTCTCAACCAAGTTCTGAGGAAGGAATGGAAGTTTAAAGGTTATGTTATTGCCGACGCCGGGGCGATCCATCACATGATAGACCAGCACAAGTACTACCACGACGCGATGGAGGCGTGCGTGGGTTCCCTCACAGCTGGCTGTAACCTAGAGTGCCAGGGGAACATACAACACAGAACTTACCTTAATATCCGTGAGCATAGGACTAATTCTCAAAACTTCTTAAGCCCATATCAGTGCGAATATGCTTCCATATGCATATTTGTACCACTATCCAGAATTTATGTTGGCATGTACACGTTCGTTCAAGAATCTACAGCACAAATACGTTTACACTTCTACCACAGTCTTTATGGTTGCCTTAAAAAGAGAATATCGTAGAACATCTTAACGTTCTATGATTTACGTATCTTTCAATCGCTAAGACATACGAGGTGCAGGCTCAAGATTGGCTTTGGTCAGGGAATTTCTTATAGTCTAAAAGTTCACAGAAGACCACTTGTCTTTCACCAATATGATGGGCATTTCCGTACATCACTTGTGGGAAAGTGCTTCGTATCTCGCCATGGTTCGATGGTTTACTCCTTGCACTCCGGTTTTCTCTGCCCATAATACTCACCGCATAGAAAAAGTGACAAATTCTTGAGTATGGCGTTAAACAACAATCAAATTTACTTTATTTACTCCATTTATATGTATTATAACTCTATGTCCACCTTTGGCATAACATTATTCACATTTCCATGCATGGGTATTTGCTATTTCACCACAGCCAAGGCTATACACGATGGCAAGTTGAAGGAAAGTTTCGTACGGGATATGGTGAAGCCCCTCTTCTACACTCGGATGCGCCTGGGAGAGTTCGATCCCCCGCAGATGAGCCCTTACTCGACACTGGACATCCACCGAGAGGTGCTAACACACGACCATTTCCAGCTGGCGGTCGAGGTAGCCTCTAAAACATTCGTCCTGCTTAAGAATGACGGCGTCTTGCCCATCAAACATAAGTACGGAACTATTGGGGTAAGGACAGCCAACCACGTTTTCTAGCAGATTAATCTGGAGTCATTAAGTAAAGTGATGCCATTCACTGCCTGGGTTATGTGTTGTAAAATTCATTGGCCGTCTGATAGGGCCTTTATATGTTCTCGCTTTTAGCAAATAATGACGTGTATGTTTTGGGCCTGAAATATTAACACCTCTGTAACATTAAATACATGTAATACTATTCAATGCATTTTTAATCGCCTTACCGTATATAGTCTGTATACAAGAGGCACCGCGTGCGGCATGATTACTCTATGCAGAGAGGCGTCAGGGTGACGCGTTTAGGTGTTATATAGATAAAAATGAAAATTACAGTTGACAAAAAAGTGTTTATAGTAAAATTATAGAGATGAATTCTGTTTCACACGTATACACTGGGAAGTTATTTCTGACTGCAACATTACAACGCATTTTTTGCAACACCATATGATTGGTCCTCTCATATACGCAATCTCTACTGCTTAATGTCCACAAACAACAGGAGATTGCAAACATTACTGACCAAGACTGGGTTTGCGTATATAAATCTCGTGACGGGGACTCGCTAACTTTGCTATTGCATCCATGTGCCTTTGCCCTGTGTGTAAATTAAGCATCTGGAAATCGCTACACACAAATTCTTTTTGTTGACATGGTGACGTTAGTAGCTAGAATGAGTGGCGTGGAAAAATACATTTCTGACTTGTTGCGAACATCGTTTTTCAATGACAGGTAGTTGGTCCAATGGCCGACGAAGACGAACAGATATTCGGAGATTACAAGCCTGATACCGATCGCCATTTCATCAGGACTGTGTTGCACGGCCTAAAACGGATGGCCAACCACGTGAAATTTCACAGCGGATGTAAAGACGTCCACTGTAACCAGTATGAAAGCAGCCACGTGAAGAGCACTATTGCTGACGTGGACGCCATTTTCGTCGTTCTGGGAACAGGTAATGGGCAAATACAACCGGCGAGGCACTAGCCAGCATTCTCTGTTTTATAGCATGTTCTATAAATACAAACTAAATCCGAAGATAATTTAAGTAGATTTTATGTCTACCTGACCTATGCAATGGCATTATTTTGAGATTTTGTGCTGTGATGTATACATTTCGCCTGTAGGTCAAGCTATAGAAAGCGAAGGACATGACAGACATGACTTAGACCTACCCGGACACCAAGAGGATCTCCTGCAAGATGTTGTCCATAATAGTGAGGAATTGTTTCAAAATATTTTTCTTTAAGAATACTATCACTATAAGCAAAATCATTTCTATAAAGAATTCGGGCACAAGGCTAACTTAACTTTTTCAGCCGCATAACTATATACCCACATCACTAATGCATGTAAATTAACGAAAGCTTACATTTACAACCAAGGAGTTTTGATTAAACTATCAGGTAATAAAATATTACCATATTGCCCTAATGTGCAAAATCCACTCCATTAGAATTTCGCACAGTGCCACAGAAAAAAATCCAATTTTGCGTGGAACTGCATTATGGCGTGACGTTACTCTCAGAAAAAGAAAGTCTGTTGTACGAGTGATTTTAGAATGTATTATGCTATTGCAGCAGACTATTCTCTTAAATATAACAAACATATTCTATTAATTTAATATAAATATTCTGTTAGACTAACAGGATATTATGTTGAATGTGACGGAGTATTGTGTTAAAATAACAGAATCCATTCTTGCATCACTCACACAACAGACTTTCTGTTAAAATTAACACATTAATTTTTTGAGTGTGAAAGTTCTTAAATTTATCAAACCGGGTTTGATTGCAGATCATGCCAATAAACCAGTCATCTTGTTGCTCCTGACCGGAAGTCCTGTTAACCTGCAATGGACGATGGGCCAGTCCCATATCAACGCCATCATGGAGTGTTTCTTTCCCGCTATGGCTGCTGGTGACGCCATATATAACGTACTGACCAACTCTGGCCATAACTCAGTACCTGCCGGCCGACTACCATTTACCTGGCCCGAGAGTATCCATCAGGTAGGGTGTCAAAGAGGTAAAATACATTTGACTGGAAACATTTTTTGTGATAGATATACAATTCGTTACGCTGTGGCAATGGAACTTAAACCTAAGCCGAATTTATTGCACAACATTTGGTTGTACTGTGCATGGTGTTATATTGTTTCAATTGGACACTTCGTATTACACACTGAAATGTTCATCTATCGGGTTCATGTAATATATCAGGATGTAAGATTAGCCGTATTTGATTGGTCGATCCTTATTTACAGATGCCTTACAGTTGTATTCAGAGAAACTCATGTAGTCGTATACATTGACTGCAGCTTTCAGATGGAAATTTTATGTCTTCTACCGCCTGTTCCAGTAGAGTAATGAAAGGAAGTTTCGTTATATATAGGTTTAACTGCTGAATGTTTTCAGTACCGAAGAACTTGGATGGCTACTACGAGCACAAATATACAAAATGACATTTTGGTCTGGTGTCAGAATCTAAGCGTATCTAGTGCTCAGTGATCTTTTTTTTCTTTTCCCTTCTTTTTGAAGAAGGATAGTCTGGATACCTTTCCAGTTTCAACTTGCAGTTGCATGCAATATACTTTCAGATCCCCTCTATAAGCGACTACACCATGTCCGGTCGTTCTTACATGTACTTCAAAGGTGATCCGATGTTTCCATTTGGCTATGGTCTGTCTTACACAACTTTCCATTACGACAGCTTGCACCATGACAACTCTGTTCAGGCAGGCCATGACATGTCCGGGTCCGTTGTCATTCATAACACGGGCCACTACGACGCCGATGAGGTATGCTGCATACGACATTCATGTTTGACGTCCCAGAAAGTCGTTTCAGATAACTCAAACATCACAAACCATCAAGTGATAAGCCTTTTTCAATTTAAACTTTCAATGTTTACCATCATGAAAAATAAAATGTACATGTAGCATACCACAACCAACTGATCATGCTTAGTTAGCACAGTGATTGTATTGTAAGTACATCAACGAGAGAACCTAAACTGCAGTAAATTATGAAGGCGAATTCTCTTTCCACAAATATGCAATGAAAAGTCATTATTTAACTGCATGAAACCAACACAGCAACAGTTAAACGTTTCGGTTGGTCTGAGTGATGCTTTAGATACAACTGCACGCAGTAAAGGAGGTCGTCTTCTTCGAATGGAATTTATTAAATGGAATATAAATTAATACCCTAAATATCTCGTTTAATCAATCATTCTCACATGAAACATATGCTTAGTGAGGGAATTGTACCTATACAGATCGTAGTGTCCTTCTTGGTTCTGTTTTCAGGAACTTCTTAAATAAACCATCTTGTAGTCAGTGAGCTAATTATCACTTTTATTCATACCTGTCTCAGGTTGTACAGGTATATATATCTTGGACCGACCACCATCACCCCACGCCCCAACGTGCCCTGGCTGCCTTTGACCGCATACATATCAAGAAAGGCTCCTCCGCCGCATACAAATTTACGGTTGGTTCCAAAAGCATGGCGGTATGGGACGACCACCAAGGCTGGGAAATCACAGCAGGTAAACTCACATACGTCTGTCAAATAAGTTCCTAGTACTATGAAACATTTGAATATATCAGTATTTATAAAGTGCACAAGAACTTATCGTTTACATACATGCATACTACATAAAATACTGGAAAAGAATAACCAGTGTCCTAGAGAGGGCGCCCAAAGTACAAATTAAGTATCTTTTGTTATTATAACTGATTCAAGAATAGCCCAAACCGAGTATACCATATACAACTTCTCAGCTTTTTATTCCAGCGTCTACAGTATGTAGGGCTATATATTTTTTCTGTATATTTCAACTCGTATATGTTGTTACATGTTGTTATCCACCGTTCTTCACAGTTCATTTCAAGCACGTTTGTTTACAAACAGATCTTGGGATTGTTTGCCCGAAATGCCCGAAATGCCCGAACTGATACAATTTTCATGTCCAATTTTTGCACGGTTAAAACGAATACTAAACCACTTAGAAAGACTAACCCCAATTAGGATTGTATTATGGTTCCTTTTGTCTAAAAATGTTAACAGGTACCATCAAACTGTACGTAGGAGGTCAACAACCTAACCAGAAAAAGTCTGTGGGATCCAATGTACTGGCTGGCTCTTTCAACATTCACGGCTCAAAAATCCTGGGGAAATACTAGCTTCTGTCTTGTTAGTCTGAATCCTTCTTGTTTATCTTTCGTTCTTTTTTGTTTGTAAATAAATATGAAAATGGTGCAAAGCGAAACCTCTTTGAGCACATATTTTATATATCAAATACAAACATAAAAATAAGCGTTAACAGTGTGAGAACTTACAGTAAGGTGTCTGAATTGATAAGTAGTGCCTATCAGCATATCATATACGGTAACTGATCTTTGAAACATGGGTCCGGAAACACGGGTCCGGAAACATCTTTTCCGGAGTGTACCTATGCATGACTTTGGTTAATTTACACTCGACAAATTAATATGTTAATTTTCACAGAAAGTATGCTGTCTGAGTGATGCTAGAATGTGTTATTATAACATAATACCCTGTCATATTCAACATAACCTCCTGTTAGTCTAACAGAATCTTTATGTTGAAATAACAGTGTATGTTATATTTAACGGAATAATCTGCTGCAATGACAGAATACATTCTGGCATCGCTCAGACAACAGACTTTCTGTTAAACTAACACATTATTTTTTAATGTACGATTACTTGGCATTATTTGCTTGAACATCATAGCACTGCACGCTTGATCAGAAATCAACTCCACTTCAACAGGATGAAAATTTCATAAGTGTAAATATTTCCACAGTGATTAGAGTGAATATTAATTAATCACATATGCAGTTCAGCACAACTTCGTTGTATATCGATCGATCGATAATATAAACAGTTGCTGGGACAATGCAATACAGCAATACAGATCTCCACAGCAAGGCTGTTGTAATGGATGAGTTAGAGTTAATTGGAAGTCGAATTGGCCCGATTTGAGACTCAAACTGACCGAGTTTAAAATCTTATTAGTGTGCTGAGGTGGAAGTGCATCGATAACATAGTGAGGGCGAGAATGGCCAGTACTGGGACACATGTAACATGCATGGAGTATCTTCTGTCTGTGCAAAATGCATCGTAATCCAGTTACTTCATCCCTTGAAACAAAACATTGTTAAATTAATAGAATATTTACAATCATTCGTCCAAACAATTTCTGAAAGAAATTTTTATTATGTTAAGATTTGTCGCATTTTCCTTAACTATCTACTACTACAACCCATGTCCCGCGAAGAATGTGGAACTTTTAAAAGGCCTCATAATAAGATAAAGCATTTGTATCATCCACATAGGGTATACTGATTATCACATTGGAGGTTGTGTTAAGCGCATTGCAGTGTTATCTGCAAAACAACCTTGACACATTATGACCGATAATTTTTAATGATGTCCTCGAGGATTTTATCAACTATACCTTGCTCTTTGATTTCCATTGCCTGGAAAGAAGTGTCACGGAACTTGTTTCTCAGTTCACGGCACTTTATATGTAGGGGACCAGTGGCATCCTCTGCACTGAGCACATACGTGTAAGGTTCACCCTGTATGCTTATTAAAACCTATCCATTCAAAATAATGCCATCGTGAAATGTATAGTATATTTGTAGCATGTCAACATTATCACCCTTGCAACAGTCTGCTTGTCTCCATAATGGAATAGGCCTAGCAAATAGTGTTCGGCATAAAGCACATACAGTCACCAGGTAAGGAATCAGTCATCAGAATAGCAGCTGCTAATTACACACAATCAATCACATCACAATCATTACTGCTACACCAGAACATCATCTACGTTAACGCCAACTATATAGCCTGAGTTGCCAAACAAGCAGTAGGCCTACCGGTAGTGGTAACGTTATTGACTGTTTATGTTTTTGCTTAAACGGTAGTATGTAAATAGTGTGCACCGTATGCATGTTAATTACATTGCAAGTACGATATACATATCTACAAGGGCGTTAACAGCTGCGGAAAAGAGGAAGAGATTCAGAAAGCGCCTAAATCTGTGCGTCGAAACAAAACGCTTGTATACCAGCCCTCAACCAAAATGGAGGTTCCAGGTCAATAAACGTAAGGCGGATTCCAAAATAATTTGATTCATTTTTTTAGAATTTTTCTAACCGACTACAATGCATTTAAAACATAGGATTCTATGGTGGTCTGTTGGGATCCAGAGTGTATCAGTGACGTCACAGCAATATTTTTGGCTGGAAATATTTCTTTTCAATGTCCATGTGTTGAATGCATTCATATAGCTCTAAATGAAGATGCGTTTCTAATTATGAAATATAGCAGAAGAGGAATCACTGGTCCCAATATGGTCAGAAAAGGCCACAGCAGAATCCAAAATTTAAATTGTATTTTACTAGGCCGAACTATGTACTAAAAAAATAAATCATACTATTTGCCCGGGCAATATTTAAAGTGAACATAGAGTCAGCCACTAAAACTGAACTTATTAATAAAGTAGTATTCCAGAAATATTACCAAAATATTTTTAAAATTCTGCGCCTCTTATCAATAAAATAAATAGCAAAAAATCGTCAGCACCTAGCCACTCATTTAGTGACGCCATTTTGACATGTTATATCTAGAGTGACGTCACAAAACCAGGTGCTCTCCCTTACCATCGGTATTAAACGATGTGACAATGAGAGGATACAAACAAAAACGCCCGATATCCAACCGAAGAGTATCGGCTCTGTTCCGTGTTAGGCGCTGGGTCAGGGTGATGTTCTTGAAACACAAACGTCGTGTTTAAGCGGTCCTATTCGTTCCCGTCCTTCATGGGTGTGAGCATTTGGCCTCGCTGGCTGAACCGACTTCAGGCAGTTTGCCGAACATAGCAGGATCTTCTGATTGATACAACCTGCGGATGGTCGTGGGTTTCCCCCGGGCTGTGCCCGGTTTCCACCCACCATAATGCTGGCCGCCGTCGTATAAGTGAAATATTCTTGAGTACGGCGTAAAACACCAATCAAATAAATAAATAAGTAAATAAATAAATAAACATGGCTAATCGTAGTGAATTGCCCGTCACTGCCACATACCCAGTGCTGAACTTCATCTTCTCGGCTTTCAAAACTTTAAAGAATTTTTTACATATTTTTCTGGGATAACTGTGTCCTATATAATTCTTTTTTATGTATATATAGTGACAGATTTCATGTTCACTTTAATGGTCATCCATCTGACATGTTCTTTATGCCAGGGTGTTCTTTGCCATTAAATACCCTTACCGTGTTCTATGAATTACCGATACGTTTATTTTACTTGCCTATATATAATGAAAAAATCATAGATAATCCGGAAAAACTAAACAGTCGCGTAATTGGTAGGAGGGGGGACTCACAGTAGCAGGTAATCTCCAGACATTGTCAATATATATGGTTATTAGAATAAACGGTGTTTCATTGTATTAGGCAACAAAACTGGCAGAAGGTATAGTGGTGAGATTAGAAGGTCACTCAGGGCCGTCAAATATAAATGTACTGTGAAAACAACTTAATTACACTTATTAAAAATGGGGCTGAAGATCATTGCAGTAGTGTCAGTCCAATATTAAGCAGAAAAGAATATATAAATGTGTATGGCAAGTGCAGCGTCAGCAAATTAACTTGTATAAGACGCCCAAAAATCCTTTTATTTTAGTGAATGGTTTAAATGTTAAAGGAAAGAAAGAAAATTATGGCGGTAATGTTACACTCGTGTATGCAAAGGCATGGAGCTATGCACAGAGCTACTAATGATAGTGTTTTCGTTGATGTTAGCGGTGGACAGTCCTGGCATGCACCAACTCTGGCAACGGTCACCGTATGAACTGTTGTACATTCCTTACCCTACACGTATGTGGCAAGAGTTCGATTGGTGTGAACGATGGCGGGAAGAGGACGAAAGCTTGACAGTTTGTTTGTCATGGGTTAACTGAAAACAAAATCCGTGGTGAACTGGCTGATAACGAGTGTCTTCGAGGGGTTATCACACACACTGTTGTCACAGTGACACCCTGCTAACACTCAGTGATTTACATGTAGTTTGCAGGAGGTACGTGGTTGTCAGCAATAAATGTTGTTGTTGTACTTCTAGTACAAGCACGGCGTTCAGTTTCCGTGTGTTGTACAGCGAGGTTGCTGTTCATTCTTTGCCGTTGACCTGCTTCTCAGATTATCATTGTGCAAAGCAGATTCTTCATTGAGTTGATGTGATACGCTCTGCCTATGGCATATACAGCAACTGTAAAATTCTCTCTCTCGTGTCTTGGCTAACTTTCAGTTTCGGATGCTTATGGTGTAAAGTGGTAGATTTATAGCCAAGGCTAAGCTGGATTCCTGCAATAATGCCCAGCTTCGGTCATATAAATTTCCACGCGGCCAATTTCACACAAAAAAAAACTGGCTTGAACCCTACCTTAGGTTTGCTATCCACCGATACCCCAAAACGCCCGAAATGTAATATGTCAAAGCCAACATTGGTAAACCATCTTTCAGCAGTAGGCCTAATCCAGCCGTTTCAACTTTCAAACCGGACAACTCAAAGCAACGTCTGCCATGTTTGGAATTTTTTTTTAACTTCAGGAAAGGTGGTGGGCTGTGAAAAGTTTATCTTACCCAACATTCTGTTTAAGAATGGCATGCCCTGTAAACAGAATTGTTGGGTGGAATAAAATTTTTGTGAGCCATCGCCTTTCACGAAGTTGAAAAAGAAATTGTTGATTTGAGTTGTCCGATTCGAAAGTTTAAATGGCTGGATTACTGTTGAAAGATGGTTTACCAAGGCTGGCTTTGACATATTACATTTTGGGTGTTTTTGGGAATGGGTGGATAGCAAAAACAAGGTAGGGTTCGAGCTGTTTTTTTCAGTGAAATTGTCCGCATGTAAGTTTGTATGACCGAAGCTGGGCGTTACAATAAGAACCTTCAGCTTAGCTTTGGGCTATAGATTTATAGCTAGCATATTCATCTTTTTGTATTTGAACTGGCGCTTGGACAGTCATGACTTGCTCCCATTCACGCTCGTAAAGTTAGCAGATTTTCTGGAAACACTCAAGCGGTCAATTTCTGTAACCTACTCACCCTGTAGGCCTACATCCAGTTTGTCCTGTGTTTCTGCTTGTGACAATGAACACCTAATCGGATCAGCAGCCAACACAGACAGCTGCATCTACAGCTTTTAGAATGAAAATCTGAGATGTAGATTAACAACAAACACAAGAACCACCTGAGTGTTTAAAACACCCACTTCTGTCTCTGCTGTAATTTAGTCTGATAACTCCTCTGTATGTAGATTGGGACTGATTCGGTGGCCTAATGGTTAGAGCGTCGGCCTTGAAGTCAAGAGACCCGGAATCAAGCCGGATCTGGTTATACCAAAGACTTCAAAGATGGTACTTGTTGCTGCCTTGACAGGAACTTAGCACCTAGAAGTTGGAGCAAGGAAACAGGGCTGTTTGGCTCGGTGTCAGTATAATTTAATTGGATGGGATGTGATGTCTGGTGTCTTTGGCATGACAATCAGTGACGGCATTATTTTGGTGGCATGGACTCACCATGCCACATGAAGACACCGTATATGTACACGCACCTAATGACTCCTCCTCCCCATATGACTAAAAATTTGCCAAGTACAACGTTAAACCCCAAGCATATGTATACATATAGGGATTGGCCTCTGTGGCTTAGTGGTATAGCAACCATGAGTTCAAGTCTGGCTCTTACTGGCTTTCTCTCTGGGGGAAGGTAAGGCAGCAATCATGGCAAATGGTTTTTCCCACCATAATACTAGTCAGGTGCTGTCATATAAGTGAAATGTTCTTGAGTACGGTATAATACACCAATCAAGTAAATAAATAAACTCTGTGAAAGTCTGGCTTACATTTATTGATGATTGGGGATTGTTGACCATCCTTAGCTTGTACGACATTGTTCACCTGATTATCATATTCAGATCTGCCTTTGATTGTCTTTGTTCAACGGAATCCAAATTTCTCAGGACTCCTGTTTCCCGTATTCACCAGGTGCATGGTATCTGTGAAGATGGCCCACCTAAATCAGAAGCTTAAAAAAAGACTTGTTGAGAAGTTGGACACCCTTAGAATGCAGAAAGAATATCTGTTCGCCATGGTAGAGTCAGCAATTCAACCTGTAAGACAATTGTTTTTTTTTCTTTGTTTCCTTGGGCTTCACAGAAAACTTGGCTTTCCAAGAAACTCTTATTAGATCGATTTCAAAAATGACTGAAAATGTCTTCTTTTGGAACACAGAAAGTTGAAAGCTTATGAGGTACATAAGAAAACAAAGAGTCGTGTTATTATTTGTGCACATGATTATCTTTCATGTTTATGAGGTGAAACAAAGAAAAGAGGTAAAAAGTAGGGGCAGCATGTGTGGCCAACATGTTATCTTCTTCTTGACAGTGGATAATATCTTCGTGAAATGACTTAATCTCTGTCAAAATGGGAACTGGACATTTGTGTTCATTTGGTCAAAATGTACGGATTAACGTTAAGCTGGAAATCTGTCCCTTTGTCTTTGAGCTGTCTATGTTCAAGGATATGCCCTGTAGAACACTGTTACACCTGTGACCAATATCAAAATCATGATGTTGTTTGAACTGTGACACAGTTTTTAAAACTAGTATCTTTAAAAGTTTGCAGGGCTTGAAAATATATGTATGGCTTGCTTGCTTCCGGAATTTTATAGAGATGTTATAGAGAGGCCCACAGAGTGCTGTAATCTCTGTAAATAGCAAACGTGCGTTGTAGAGAATAGTTCAAAATTATGATCAGACTGCTTTTGTGTTAACAGGCCACAAATGCAGCAGAGGAGCTGATATCTGTTGAGGAAGGGGTGGATTTTCAAAAGCATTTTCTGCAAGTGATGCAAAACCTAGAACACCATGTGAATGCACTGACCCTTGTTGCTGCCTCTACAGAGCAATTGTTTGGTAGGTGCTCTAGCTGCTGCCGTAAAATTGTGCGCATCCATTTGCTCTTACACACACAGTGAGCCCTCTTGATAACGTTCTTAGAACTCTGATATTACTTTTTCTTCAAATCATAATGTAGTTTGATAGACAGGTGAAATTGGCTCTCACGTGTAGTTTGGGGCTTCTGTGGCCAAGGGGCTTAGCACGCCAGCGCAGCGCGATGACCCTGGAGACTCCCACCAATGCAGTCACTGTGTGTTCAAGTCCGGCTCATGCTGTCTTTCCTCTGCGGCGGAATGAGGGGTTGCTGGCAGACCTTCGGAGGGAAGGTCTGTCAGCAACCTGTGGATGGTTGTGGGTTTAGCCCATTTTTTTTTAACAATATAATGCTGTATAAGTGAAATATTCTTGAGTATGGCGTAAAACAGCAATCAAATAAATGTCTGTGCTATCTTACAGGCTGGGATCTCCAGTATACTACATGTATGTGTTTTATATCAGATACACATCAGGCATACTGGGCAATGTTCCCGGGATATTAAATCTCTAAAACTGATATATTTTACAATTAAAATACTTCTACATATATGGTAGAAATATGTGAGTGAATATGTATACATAAATATGTATTCTGTTACTGCCAGAATGTGAAATGGACCCTTCTTTTAATTGTGAAGACAGGTTTTAACCATTTCTGTAGGTTTGCTGTGAATGTTATAATCTTCCCATTTATGTGATGTTAAAATATTTGGTTTAGCTCGTGATAATTGTGTTTGCACTTTTGGGGCCGTTTGTAGATCTACCTGATCCTGAAAGCATAGTGCCAGATCCACCACCAATGTCAACCTTGCCAGCGTTGACATTGCCAGTGTCAACATTGCCAGCGTCAACATTATCAACATTTACACGTCCAACATCAACACCAACAAAAGAACTTACAAGAAAAACAGTGTCAAAAAGAGAGCTGTCAACAGCAACACTCTCAGTAGCAACACCACCAACAAAGAATAGTTGTGTTAAACTCTCTTACCCAGCTGACACTGAGCAAAGGCAGGTATCTCGGATTACAGGGTATCTCCGATCTACGGACTGTCACAATCTTATACTGAAGGCTAATCAAGTGATATTAGTACGTGTCAGCCATGCAGAGCCACCAAATACACTCTGGGTGCAGCCTTTGGACACACAGCTGCATGAGCTGATAATGGAAATGTGGTAAGTAATTGTAAAACTCAACTCACAAAAAGTGAAGCTACTTGGATTTAAGTTCTGTTAGGCTTAAAAGATGTTTTAAAGAGTGTATTCATTCTGGGAACTTGTGCATGAGTATCGAAGAGTGGAGTTATTCAGTCCGCTATATAGTTTTTCTGGGTATCAAGCCATAAAGCACGTTCAGGGTAAGGCATATGGTCATTTTGAAGTTATCCACAAAACTGAAATTCTGTCGTACATGTAGCTACATTAAAATTGCATCTTAAGTGTTAACCTTAACACTCACGGAGCAAATGTCAGTTGTTTATTCTACATATAGTTGCCAGTTGAAATAGCCATTCTTAATAACAGGGCGATTAGTAAATAGTAATTCTAAATATCTAGGAGTATTTGCAGAAACATACAAATGGAAATGATTTGGGAACAGTCAACCACTATACACATCAAGTTCAATGCTTCATTTACAGCAAGTATTTTCGAGAAACAAAAGATGTCCAGAGGGTTAAGGAGCCGGTCGAGGGAATGATGTGTGCAACAAAATCAGGAGAAAGCCAGCCTTTCTACAGAGTGTGCATCATCGCCATTCCTCCAAATACGCGTTGTAAGTGTTTTCATTTTCCTCATGAGCCACTGTGATGGGAGTGTCTGTAAAGTAACTGAAACCAGAGAATAAAGCTGTGTGAGGTGAGCATCTCGGGCAATTACTGTTTTCAGAATTCAGCTTTTCTCTCAGACCTGGAATGTATATTCTGATGAAGTACAGGAAACATACGTGTACATTATTACAGGTGTGGTATTCTTAGATTGTTTGCCATCATTCACTTACACTAAATTGTACATCAAAAATAGTGACTGCATTTTTTTGGAGGGTATGATTGTATGATGATCTTTATTATTCCCACACAACGAGGTGATATGAATTCAGAATTTCTGCAAGATTGTGAGAAACCTGTTTGCCTGCTAAGAACTTTAAGACTGCGAGGACAGTGCAGGCAACAGGAATGAGTTGAATGTAATGATACACAGTGGATACAATGTGAAAGCTAAGCTGGAAACATGGCCAAGCTGTTTCAGAGCTAAGAGATATCTTACGAGAAAATTGTATTACAAGTTTCAGCACCAAAAGTAATATTTTATGACATTTATTGGCCTCTAAAAATGCACCTTTTTGGCAGATGTTTATGTCATTTACTGCATACTTCATATGTTGCACAGGTACAAATAAAGTGAATGTGTATTTTGTGGACTTCGGAAACCGTGGAATGGTACTGGTGAGCCAGTTGTGGCACCTGCCCGAAGCCTTTAACAACCTGCCTGCTCAAGCCGTACGCTGTGTACTTTCTAAGGTATTTACTTGCCACTCCCCCATCTGAAAGGATGAAACATTTTGCATTATCAGTGTGTATGAGAAAGTAAAAAGTAGGTGAACCCATGAATGGTCTGACATGAAAGGGAAATGTGATGATCCATCTCTGTTTATAAACTTTCATCCAATGAAAGTGGTGTTGCACAATATCAAAGTCAACGTTTCATTGTCTTACAACCCAAAGTTGTCTAATTTGGCAGATACTATGGCAACCAGATCACCAAGTTTTATAGGTTTCTAGCCATTAAAGATCAATTGGTGAATGAGCTTTTTTTGTATTTTGGGGTATAATAACTCAGTACTGGTCTCATCGGCTCATTTTCCTAAAGCATTTGTCTTCAGGAGCACATTCATCCTTTGTTGGTATTTCAGTTCCGTCAGAAAGGTGATGGTTTCCTCTCCCCACTTGCCTGATTTCTATCCTATCAGTAAAATTAATATTCTCAGATGTTTAAAACTGTTCTGGTAGCATGGTTAAAGTAATTTGGAATAGATGCGTCACATCGTTACATGAGGGAGAGTATGTTGGCGGGGGGGTGGGAGGGGTGTTGGGTGCTTGTTTTTCTCAGACGGTTTAAGGGTTGACTGCCACAGACTGTATTGGTCTTTGACCAGAGAGGTTGCATATTCGAATCCAGCGAGTTCGCCTAGTCTTAAGGTTTGAGAGGAAACTGGTGAAACGCTGTGGTTTCCTCTGCACATTTGGGTTTCCTGGATCCATTAACCTCACAGCCATTGTATGTATAAAATTCTTGAAAATAAGGCATTAAATACTAGTTAGATCAATAATAATAATAATAATAATAATATCTTTGTTTTCAGAGGGTAACAAACTCAGTCAGTATGACAGTATTGATCTTCCCTGAGGCCCTCCATTCACTCACACAACCACTCGGCAGTCACATGGGTTATTAAAAAGAAAAAAACAATTTATATGAACCATTAATCAGTTCAAATTTATACATATATGTACGTGTGTATGTATATATATATACACATATAGAGACACAATTGTCTGTGTGTTTGGCACTTTCTGTCACTTTTGGTGCAAATTTTTAAACGATATAACTGAGGAGGCAGATTGCAATCCACTGAACAGCTGCAGAGTATAACAAGCTTTCCTTAAGTTGTTCTGTGCAGGGAAAAGGAATTTTTACTTGATTGCTTGTACATGATCTTAGTTCATGATGGGGCTCTTCTTTGATTGGGAACAACTTTTTCATATAGTCAGGATAGTGGTCATTTAAGGATTTGTAAACTGAGATTTTTTTGGTGTAGGATAATTCCATGTATAGTCTTTAAGTTTAAAATTTCAAAAGTTTCAGCTGATGATTTATTGTTATGTTTGTCTAAGATAAGTTTTGCAGCAGTTTCGGGGCCTCCGTGGCTCAGTCGGTTAGCGCGCTAGCGCAGCGTAATGACCCTGGAGCCTCTCACAAATGCGGTCGCTGTGAGTTCAAGTCCAGCTTATGCTGGCTTCCTCTCCGGCCGTAAGTAGGAAGGTCTGGCAGCAACCTGCGGATGGTCGTGGGTTTCCACCCACCATAATGCTGGCCGCCGTCGTATAAGTGAAATATTCTTGAGTACGGCATAAAACACCAATCAAATAAATAAATAAATTTTGCAGCAGTTTTTTTGAACTTTGTATACTAGATGAAGTAGGCCTTTGGAACAGCTGCCCCAAATAGGGACAGCGTACATTAAATGAGGAAGGATATAACTGTTATAAAATAATAGTCTTGTTTTAAAGGGAAGAAAAGGCTTCTGCCTCCTCAGTATTGACAATAGCTTAGACACAGTACTGCACACTGAGACAGTGTGACTCTGCCATGAAAGAGTACGGTCTATATGCAGGCCAAGAAGCTTCAAATTTTGTACATTTTCAGTTGTCTGGCCATTGACAGTGACATTGAGGGAATACTGATGACAATTTTATAATTTCTGAGTAGTTCCAATAGGGTTGGACTTTGTTGTGGACACATTAAGAAGCATTTTTTTTCAAAGCACCACTGATTAATAAGTTCCATATTAGAACTTAAATCTGATTGAATTTCGGATAAAGATGTGGAAGCGTTGTACAGTGTGGCTTCATCAGCATAAAACAGCCAGAAACATTTAAACAACAGTCATTTAAATATATTATGAATAGTAAAAGGCCAAGAGTAGAACCTTGGGGTACTCCTGATTTGACATGTAGATCTGAAGACAATTTGTTATTGATACTAAGTTTTTGTGATCGACATTCAAGGTAAGAAGTTATACATTTCATTGTTAAGTTGGTGAATCCATATATATTTAATTGTTTAAGAAGACTACAGTGAAAAGCCTTTCTAAGGTCAATCAGGGCCGTAGTCGTCGTCTATTGCTTTTCGCCAATTTTCAGACAATTTGGTAAGGACAGTGATACAGGAATGCTGGAGGCAGAAGCCAGATTGGTTGTCGTTCAAGAGATTGTTGTTGGAGTTGAACTCATAGAGATAATTATGTGTGTGGCATTCTGGAATTTTTGACAGCACAGGTAAGATGGAGATAGGTTTGTAGTTCTCAACCTTGTTTGAAGGACCAGATTTGTGTAATGGTAGAACTTTTGATTCCTTCCAGCTTTGCTGAAATATACCTGTGGAAATACTGAGGTTGAGGATTTTTGTAATAGCAGGGGTAATTATGACGGCACTTGATTTCAGGAAGCCAGGACTAAACCCATTTAAACCTGTGCTTTTTGTTGTATTTAGGAGATAAGTATATACATCGATCTCTGTAATAAGAAGGATTGAAAACGTGTTACCTGCTGATTTTCTTTTGGAGATAAATTCAGATAGTTTCTTAAGTGTGGAGGTTGGATCAACTGTTGTGTCAGGAATGAGATTGACAGCAGCTTCAACAAAGAATTTATTAAGCTGGTTAACTATTGCTTCATGATCCTGAGGTTTATTACTTTTGACATCAGACTGTAAGTGACTGGGGACAGATGGATTTGAACTGGGCGAGAGCTTTTTAATGATTTTCAGGGGTTTCTTTGCTTGTCATCATGTATTGCTTCAGAAACAAAATCACACTTTTCTTTTTGAATTGTGAACATTGTTTCTTCGCTGTTTTGATTCCAGTGGATCAGGGTTTCGTGTTGTAGACTTTTTCACATTGCATTAAGTATTTCTTCATTTAACCACTCAGGTTGCTTCTCTCCTTTTACTCGTTTAGTCATAATTAGGGCATGGTTATTGATGACATTTATGAATGACTGAGTCCAATGACTACTGGCAGAATTGGGGTCTGTGCAGGTGTCAGTGAATGACCAGTCATCTGCAAGGAGCTCACTACAGAATGAGTTTGGATCAAAGTTTTTTGTTGCTCTGTATGTGATGGTTTTGTGAGAATTTAATTTACGTTTGAAGTTACATTTACATGCCATAAATATGGCAAGATGGTCACTTGAATTAAGGTCTTGCTTGTTGTGAAAGTAGATGTTTTGTGGCTCTGTTGAACATATGTGGTTCATTAAGGTATTAGTTTGTTGTGTAATTCGAGTTGGGCTGGATATCAGTTGAGTCAGGGTGCAGGATTCCTAACCAGTTAGGAGGCACTTTTTCTTCTAGGTTAATACTGAAATCTCCAAGCGGAAGCGGTATCCATGTGGCAGGCGCATTAGGGTGTCTGTAAACAAAGCTGAGGATGAAAGGTCTGGAACTGGGTAGTTGAACTTCAAGCCAGATGATTTCAAGAGAGTCATTTTCCAGGTCAAATCGCCTAATGTTTGGGACTGTTTCTGAGACATACACTAAAACACCACCCCCAGCTTCTTTTTCTATCTTTTCTCTCAACAACATATCCAGGAATTTCAACTAGTTTTTTACTATGATGCTTTTTCAAAAAGGTTTCAGTTCAGTTTTTTGGGTGAGTAAAATGTCCACTTGTTCGACTTTAGGTAACAGATGAATATATTAAGGTGATCAATTCTTAGATCATGACTGGGTAAGCCAAGTTCAGCATTACATGTGAGAAAGGTCGATTTAAGGTTCCATAGTTTAGAACTGCAGTTGGTTGGGAATATAGTGCTCATTTCACTGTCAGACTTACGTGAACCATAAGAAAAAATACTAAGATAGTGCATATGATCAAATCTAATAAGGTAAGTAAATATATTAATCATATCTAATCTGCTATTTTGATGCATGTGGTCACATAAAATAACAAATGAGGCAGATGTATCACAGAGTTCATTAATTATATCAGTAGCACTAAGACTCACATTCACAGGGCACTCAGGGAAGCTTACATGACCATTAATATTTACATCATTTGTTGATGGGGTCAAGTCCGGCAATCAAATCACATGGTATGGCTTGACTGATGAGCAGCATGAGCGCAGTAATCACACATATATTTGGCACTTTTCTCAGGTGTATTGGACAGCAGAGGGGAACTCGCATGTTTTAAGTGTGGCACGCCCCCAGGTGTTCAAATGTGTCACCTTACCCACCTCCACCCCCACAGTGCCCACGGTCAGCTTGTTCTTATCCACGCAGGAAGAAGGCAGATCTGTGGCACATATGGAGCTGTCTGATGTACTGGTGTTACAACGCATTGCTTTCTCCACAACACTGGATCCTGTGATTTCTACCTCCAGAGAGACTCCATTAACTCAGGCTATTACCTCAACGTGCGCTGGTGAAAAAGACCTTTCTGTTGAACAGTGTACAGACGTTGTCAGTGTGCAGAATTGTCCTGCCAGTGAAAAGAAACTGCCACAAAGTTGTATAAACCTGGACTTCAGGGAATATAGTGCTACAAACAGACAGGAAGGATTAGCTCCTGGTGAAGCCGTTGTGCCAAAAGGGAGAGATAACTGTAACTCAACATTGCCAGCTCAGTCAAGAGACACACATTCTAAGAAATCTGAAGAGCATGATACAGTACTGGAAATATCTACAGACTCTAGGACAGATTCTGTTAATGAAAGTATAGAAGAAACTAGCAAATTTGAATCTAAATCCAGTGTGCCAAAGAAGAGATCAAACCATGATGAATGTAAAGAGGGGGACTGTGTCCAGACTACAGGTAGAAAGAAGGCAGTGTCGAAAACTGTATGTGTTTCTGATCATCGGAGAATAACTGTGAAGAAGGAGTGGACTTCACAGAACGGTGCCGACACCCCAAAATCTGTTGCTTCACAAAATGTAAACAATCCAGAGAAGTCCAATGTGACTGAGCACTTCAGAAAGCTGATTAGGAAGTTATCTAAAATGTCTTTTGAACATCCGACAGTACTAATCACCGTAATCAATTCACCTTCAGAATTTTTTGTGCACTGCATATCAGATTTGACCTTGCAGCGTATTGGTATTATTAGCAGTTGCCTCAAAGATTACCTTTCCCACCTTTGCAAGGTTGACATGTCAGCTGAATCACGTCAGTTGGTTGTGAAAGCAGGTGCTGCTTGCTGTGGCCTATTTTCAGAGGATGATACCCTATATCGGGCAATGGTGATAAAGGTTCAAGAATTCGAAACAGAAAACGAGGAGACTACACTGGTGTTTATAACGTACTTGGACTATGGCAATTCAGAATGGCTCCCAAGCAGTAGACTGTTCCCACTTCCAAAGGAAATAGATTTAAGTGTAATACCTCCGTCTGCTGTCAGGTGCTGTTTAGCCTGCATAATGCCCCCGCTATCTGAAGGGTGTGTGGGGAATTCTATGGCTGACATCTCTGATAACTGGCACACGAATGCCAGAGAACAGTTTTTTGGTTTAACTGGTTTTGTCAAACCTTCAAGATGTTATTGTTCCGGAGCCCTCC